>NC_064629.1:777705198-778006496 GCF_023864275.1 Schistocerca cancellata | reverse complement strand
AGACAACCTCGTGAACCATGAACCCTGCGTTTCAGGCTGGTGGAAGCTCTGTAATGGTGTGAGGCATGTGCAGTTGGAGTGATATGGGACCCCTTGTACGTCTAGATACGACTCGGACAGGTGACACGTACGTAAGCATCCTGTCTGATCATCTGCATCCATTCATGTCCATTGTGCGTTCCAACGGACTTGGGTAATTGCAGCAGGACAATGCGACATCCACACGTCCAGAATTGCTACAGAGTGGCTCCAGGAACACTCTTCTGAGTTTCAACACTTGCGCTGGCCACCAAACTCCCGAGACATGAACATTATTGAGCATATCTGGGATGCCTTGCAACGTGTTGTTCGGAAGAGATCTCCACCCCCTCGCACTCTTACGGATTTATGGACAGCCCTACAGGATTCATGAAGTCAGTTCCCTCCAGCACTACTTCAGACATTAGCCGAGTCCATTGCACGTCGTGTTGTGGCACTTCGGCGTGCTCGCGCGTACCCTACACGATATTAGGCAGATGTATCAGTTTCTTTGGCTCTTCAGTGTAATTAATATTACTTAACGAAAGTCTTCTGATCGGATGAATCACGAGTTGCGGAACGTCGAATTTCTTTACAGAGAGTAAGTTATAAGCCGTTACATAAAAGGAACAGCACTATAGTACACTTGTGACAATATTTCGTGGTATTCAGCATTTTACTCAAGACCACGGCCAATTACCTATCCTATCCCCGTAAAAAGTAACTTTACATATTTTTCGTTGGTATATTTTGACCTGTATATTTTCATTTTATTATTATGATAAATATTATATAATTGTGAGATGATGCCTGGATGAATAAATACGTTTTTTGACAGGTCGAGTTTGCAATAGAGATTGAACCGGGACTTGACAGCTATACGGATTATTTGACAGAAATTAAAGGCGCACAGTCACGAGTCTTCCTTATGTATGCAAGGTAAGAGTTTCATCGTCATTCTACTCATTACTGCAGTACCTATTCGTATTTTATCTCCTAGTTACCGTAATGTATGGAAAAATATTAAGACTTCATAATCCTTCAAGACATTACAGAGACAAATATTTCTAGCGTTACTTGGATCTGAACTACAGAATGTAACTGGAGAAGTATGCTGCATTAATGTTGTGCCAATTAGTCAATAGCTGATCAACAAATTACCCTTATTTTGATGAGATTCGTAATAATTTTATTCAGAGGAAAATTTGATAAGACTGTACGGTATCCCCGCAAAATACGAGGGTAATCCCAAAAATAAGGTCTCCTATTGTTTTTGTAAGTACATGGACCTGTTTATTTCTACAATGGTTTACATGAGTTTACAGCTTGAACATTTAGCGATTTTTCGACATAATCACCATTTCCGTCGATGCATTTTTGTAGACACTGTGGCAGTTTTTGTATGCCTGTGTCATACCAGCTCGCCGCCATGCTGTTCAGAAAGTTATGAACATCTTCTTTCACTTCGTCGGCGAAGCTGAATCGCTGGGACCACAATTAACGCTGACAGGTACTGTGAGACTCTTAAAAAAACTCATACGGCCAATTCAGAACCGGAGAAGAGGAATGTTGAGCAAGGGCGTACACATTCTCCATGACCACGCTCGCCCACACATCGCTCAGCAAACCGTTGCTCTCCTGCAATAGTTTCGGTGGTACATAATCACCCACCCACCCTACAGTCCTGACTTGGCGCCCAGTGACTATCACCTATTCCCTAGGTTAAAAGAACATTTGGCCGGAAAGCGATACAGCCCCGACGACGAGGTGAAAGAAGAGGTTCATAACTTTATGAACAGTATGGCGGCGAGCTGGTATGACATGGGCATAGAAAAACTGCCACAGCGTCAGCAAAAACGCATCGACAGAAATGGTGATTATGTGGAAAAATAGCTAAATGTTCAAGCTGTAAACTGATGTAAACCATTGTAGAAATAAACAGGTCTATGTACTTATAAAAAAAATTAGGAGACCTTACTTCTGGGATTACCTCGTATATCAGTCGCAATTGAAAATATTGTGAGTCAGTCACTCATCAGTGCGTGAGTGATTGCAATTCCCGTTTCTGTACCACCACGGATGCCACGTAACTGTACTGGAGTAGCAGCACATATAATGGGCCTATTTGTCTTTTGCCGCGTCGAGCAAAGCACAGAATTTCTAAACTGTCTACCAACCTGGCGTCTTCAAGCGATGTTATCCCAGCACACATGTAATACGTAGATCTTGAGCTCGCTGTTTTTTCTGTGAGGTTTTAATGGAGCGAACAAGAAAAAAATGGCTCAAATGGCTCTGAGCACTATGGGACTCAACTGCTGTGGTCATAAGTCCCCTAGAACTTAGAACTACTTAAACCTAACTAACCTAAGGACAGCACACAACACCCAGCCATCACGAGGCAGAGAAAATCCCTGACCCCGCCGGGAATCGAACCCGGGAACCCGGGCGTGGGAAGCGAGAACGCTACCGCACGACCACGAGATGCGGGCGAGCGAACAAGAAACAGGCTAAGGCTTCCTCTTACTGAAATAATAAGTTCCAAAGTTTATACACATGCCAGCAGTTGTTTTACTATGCAGACTTCTTCAGATAAAATTACAAACTGTACAACGATGAGGCATAGTAATGCACACGCCAACAGTTCACAGGTAAAGTTACTAATCATTCTTATCACTCAAAATACAATTGTTTATAATTTTCAAACTGAGTAGCAACTATTGTTAACATTTCACAGACCAAATTACACTCTGAACTACCTGCTTAGTTTCGATATAAGAGGCGAACTGCAATCCAGCCAAGCTACCTGTTTGGCCCCTCCACTAACGACTGAACTGTTTGAAGCGAATCACTTTGCTAGACAGTCATTCGCTGCGAAGCTGATTACACGTGAAGTAATTCGGTTCTTTCTAGCTACTCAAATGTTTTCTAAAAGTTGACAATAAAAAACACAATTATGAGTTTTGACGCGCAGACCAGAGGGTAATTCAGTAACCTTTTATTACAACAGCTAATCAGAACACAAGGCGCTTCAGTTGGCATAGTTTCCCGCTACCGTTGTAGCTGTGTAGAAACATCTGTTGATCCTTCCTCACTCTATCTCATAACATCAAAAGATAAGTGACTATTATAAAGCTGGAATGATCGATCAGCCACTCCAAAGTAACTAAGATATGGCGATAATAAGTATTCATTAGTTCAAAATACCTTTAAGGCCGGAATTAATCATCAAATAGTTATTCATTTACACTAGGAAATCTTAAATTTAGCACCAGGATTTTGTCATCATGAGACCTCTGGTGGAATTACACGCAAGCCAGTTCTTCAATCACATAATTATCAGAACACAAGTAGATTCAGTTTGTGAAATCTCCCACTATAGGTGTAACTGTGTAGTAGCGACTGGCGTTCCTACCTCACTCTACGTTATGACGTCTTGATTCAACTAATGTATGACTGAGAAGTGATATGTGGGAAAAACTATGGCCCCAAGCGCCATAAATGTTACAATAGTCAACCAAATAGACCACGTCACAGTAGGATATAAATCAAATAATTTGGTGGCATGAAGTACAGATTCAGAAGTCAGCTGTAAGGGCCAGCAAAACTCAGAGCTTGAGACAACGTGGAGAAAGTACACTCCTGGAAATTGAAATAAGAACACCGTGAATTCATTGTCCCAGGAAGGGGAAACTTTATTGACACATTCCTGGGGTCAGATACATCACATGATCACACTGACAGAACCACAGGCACATAGACACAGGCAACAGAGCATGCACAATGTCGGCACTAGTACAGTGTATATCCACCTTTCGCAGCAATGCAGGCTGCTAGTCTCCCATGGAGACGATCGTAGAGATGCTGGATGTAGTCCTGTGGAACGGCTTGCCATGCCATTTCCACCTGGCGCCTCAGTTGGACCAGCGTTCGTGCTGGACGTGCAGACCGCGTGAGACGACGCTTCATCCAGTCCCAAACATGCTCAATGGGGGACAGATCCGGAGATCTTGCTGGCCAGGGTAGTTGACTTACACCTTCTAGAGCACGCTGGGTGGCACGGGATACATGCGGACGTGCATTGTCCTGTTGGAACAGCAAGTTCCCTTGCCTGTCTAGGAATGGTAGAACGATGGGTTCGATGACGGTTTGGATGTACCGTGCACTATTCAGTGTCCCCTCGACGATCACCAGTGGTGTACGGCCAGTGTAGGAGATCGCTCCCCACACCATGATGCCGGGTGTTGGCCCTGTGTGCCTCGGTCGTATGCAGTCCTGATTGTGGCGCTCACCTGCACGGCGCCAAACACGCATACGACCATCATTGGCACCAAGGCAGAAACGACTCTCATCGCTGAAGACGACACGTCTCCATTCGTCCCTCCATTCACGCCTGTCGCGACACCACTGGAGGCGGGCTGCACGATGTTGGGGCGTGAGCGGAAGACGGCCTAACGGTGTGCGGGACCGTAGCCCAGCTTCATGGAGACGGTTGCGAATGGTCCTCGCCGATACCTCAGGAGCAACAGTGTCCCTAATTTGCTGGGAAGTGGCGGTGCGGTCCCCTACGGCACTGCGTAGGATCCTACGGTCTTGGCGTGCATCCGTGCGTCGCTGCGGTCCGGTCCCAGGTCGACGGGCACGTGCACCTTCCGCCGACCACTGGCGACAACATCGATGTACTGTGGAGACCTCACGCCCCACGTGTTGAGCAATTCGGCGGTACGTCCACCCGGCCTCCCGCATGCCCACTATACGCCCTCGCTCAAAGTCCGTCAACTGCACATACGGTTCACGTCCACGCTGTCGCGGCATGCTACCAGTGTTAAAGACTGCGATGGAGCTCCGTATGCCACGGCAAACTGGCTGACACTGACGGCGGCGGTGCACAAATGCTGCGCAGCTAGCGCCATTCGACGGCCAACACCGCGGTTCCTGGTGTGTCCGCTGTGCCGTGCGTGTGATCATTGCTTGTACAGCCCTCTCGCAGTGTCCGGAGCAAGTATGGTGGGTCTGACACACCGGTGTCAATGTGTTCTTTTTTCCATTTCCAGGAGTGTAGTTCGATAAAACGTAGAAATCCTTAATAACACCAACATAAAAGAATATTTCGTACTCCTACTGCTACTTGACGACCACTGAAAAAATACAGGAACAGGAAATTAATCTAGGACAGAATATCTAGCTATTAGTTGGGATCAGGCCTGTGCAAAAAGCCAACTTAAGCCACTGGAAGTGGAAGGGAATTCTGAGTGGGTCAGAGAATTTACGTGGCTGAGAGCAATATTCACATAACACGTAACGTGCCAGACATATAGCCGGCCGCGGTGGCCGTGCGGTTCTGGCGCTGCAGTCCGGAACCGCGGGACTGCTACGGTCGCAGATTCGAATCCTGCCTCGGGCACGGGTGTGTGTGATGTCCTTAGGTTAGTTAGGTTTAAGTAGTTCTAAGTTCTAGGGGACTTATGACCTAAGATGTTGAGTCCCATAGTGCTCAGAGCCATTTGAACCATTTGAACCAGACATATATCAATGAGACGATGCAAGCTGTGATTCGATCCGATGTGCCTCACAAGGAATCCCTTGAGTGTGGGGTCACAAGTTCAAGCTTTAGTAAGGCTCACGTGAAAGTGTTGTGTTAACTAACAGCTATGAGTGGAAAAATACGAGGTGTGTTTTTTAAGTAAGGTCCGTTTTGTTGTAGACACTAGTAGCTCGCGCGCATACCGCAACGAGCGCGTGCGTCGTGTACCGGCATGCCTCGAGAAAAACTGTGCCCAGTTTCAGCTCTGTGGATAACCTGTACTGTTCTGTTCTGTGCTTTCAAAATGTTTAAGACTATCAACTCGCCCGCCGCATATGAGGTTCACTCAGTGATACGGTTTTTGTCAGCAAGGAACCTGTCTGTTGCAGAAATTCATCGACAGATTTGCGAAGTGTACAGTGATACTGTTATGAGTGAAAACAAAGTGCATAAGTGGGTGCGAGAATTCAAAGATGGCCTTGACAACGTCCATGATGAGGACCGCTCCGGTCGCCATTCTTTGATTACAGATGATTTGTTGGCTCCAGTTGAAGTGAGGATTCGTGAGAACTGGCACTTCACAATAACAGGTCTCTCAAATGAATTTCCTGACGTGTCGAGATCAGTGCTTTATAACATTGTTTCTGAACACCTAAGGTTTAGGAAACTGTGCTCCCATTGGGTCCCGAAACTCCTAACAGAGGACCACAAAAACAAAAGATATTTGAGTGTGTGATGAATTTCTTGACTCGTTATCATGGAGAAGGTGATGGCTTCTTGAGTCAGATTGTAACTGGAGACGAAACATGGGTTTCGCATATCACGCCCAAATCGAGCAACAAAGCATGGCATGGAGACACACACACTCGCCTGTAAAGGAGGAGGAGATTAATGTTTAACGTCCCGTCGACAACGAGGTCATTAGAGACGGAGCGCAAGCTCGGGTGAGGAAAGGATGGTGAAGGAAATCGGCCTTGCCCTTTCAAAGGAACCATCCCGGCATTTGCCTGAAGCGATTTAGGGAAATCACGGAAAACCTAAATCAGGATGGCCGGAGACGGGATTGAACCATCGTCCTCCCGAATGCGAGTCCAGTGTGCTAACCACTGCGCCACCTCGCTCGGTCGCCTGTAAAGGTGAAGGCCAAACAGATTCTGTCCCAGGGCAAAATCATGGCGTCAGTGTTTTGGGATATGCATGGTGTTTGGTTGGTCGACTTCATGCAGTGTAGTAACCACTATCAATGCAGAAGCATACTGCCAAACCCTGAGAAAGTTACGCAGAGCAATTCAAAACAAGAGATGCAGCATGCTGTGAAAGGGAATTTTCCTGCTCCATGACAATCCAAGACCTCACACTGCAGGTCAGATCCGCGATTTATTGGGCAGTTTTGGCTGGGAAGTCTTAGACCACCCACCCTATGGTCCTGATCTTGCGCCAAGCGATTACCATCTGTTTCTCCACCTCAAACAACACCTCAGTGGCAACCGTTACAATGATGACGACGACGTGAAAACGGCAGTGAACTCTTGGTTATCGGAACAGGTGGCAAGTTTTTATGTAGAGGGTATTTTAAAATTGGTTGAAAAGTATATGTGTTTGAACAAACTTGGCAACTATATCGAAAAATAGTGAAGTATGTACTGTCTGAAAATAAATTTACTTTTTTGAAATAACCTTTCGTTGTGTACTTATGTTCAAACGGACATTACTTTAAAAAAAAAACACACACACACACACCTCGTATTAGCTGCTAATGACTCACCACGTGCATCTGATGGGCTACAAAAAATTAGGGTACTGGAGGTGCAGAGATCAACCTTCTATGGCATGTATGTATTATACTTCACAAAATGGACAACGTCGACATTCGAGAAATGTTCAAAGCAAACCACTAACTTGCACCATGAACACAGAATGAAAAATGGCGCGCCATAGTGGTCAGAAAGACTTGCGCCATCAAGATCAAAGGCGAAATCCTTAGTAGTTACAAACCGTACAGGACTTTCAGTTAGGTATCCACTCTTACAGAATGCATATAGAATCATATTGGTGTAACAGGGTGATGAGAACTGATGGAATTTGATGGCATGTAACTGAATGCGAAACAGTCTGTCGTGGAGCTTATCGTGAAACTGGCTACCCTTTAGGCATAGCTGCAGATAGTGCGAGAATTTGTTTTATAGATACAGAAAAAATAAATATCCACAGGCTGAATTCGTCTAGCGGTTCCAGGTGGTATGAATTACAATATGACACACTTTTCAGGGGGAATAGTTTGCTCTAAAGGAGTGTGATTTTTATATGCAGACCAGAAATCAACGAAAGCAATTTGTTTTGACCAGCTATTGGCCAAAATCAGTGCTGATACCAGTTATAATTCTCCTAGGCCCATTTTCCCACTCTTGCTTGCTGTGACCTAAACATTCCCTACTGCCCTAAAAAGACCACACACACGAGAAAAATCGCCATTCCGCGGTTAACTGTGCATCGTCAAGTTGAAGCATTGTTTGAAATTTCGTTAGTTTATGTGTTGAAATTCCGTAACACCGTTCGAAGTTATGCAGCTGTCCCCTGCTCTCCTTGAAAACACTGTAATCCATGTCGTGCACAATGTGCAACATAGTAGGTCACTATCATGCAAATCCTGCATATTGCATCGAGCATCCTTGAAACTCGAAACACCAGTTTTTGTAACAAGTGTGCCTTGTCCTCCCTTGAATTTCCGTATTTTTTCTTATGCAATACACGGTCATACTGCTCCTAACTTATCCGAAATATGTTTATAATTGTATTTTTACTATGCTGTGGATGATATTCCATGTATGCAGTTTATTTACTACCCGCTCCTTGGACAACGATTATTCTTTACTACGTTTAACTGGAGGGGAGATTTGTGGCGTCCTATGTGACAAGGATGATGAACTGTTTCAGTATCATCTTCACTTGGCAAAAACGTATTGTCATCATTGTATTCCTCATGTACAACTTCCGCATAGTTTGGCATACACGACACCACACATTCCAATGACACATCTTGCAGAAATGCTGTTTCATCTGCCACTTCTTTGTCACTCTGTGGCCGGCCGGAGTGACCGTGCGGTTCTAGGCGCTACAGTCTGTAGTCGAGCGACCACTACGGTCGCAGGTTCGAATCCTGCCTCGGGCATGGATGTGCGTGATGTCCTTAGGTTAGTTAGGTTTAATTAGTTCTAAGTTCTAGGCGACTGATGACCTCAGAAGTTAAGTCTCATAGTGCTCAGAGCCATTTGAACCATTTGTCACTCTGTGAAATTCTTTGGGTTCCTTTACGACGAAATGTCAGTTTCAGCAACTATTGTTGTAGATATAATGCAGTGTTTGCTTTGTTTATCGTTGCTATTGCTCTGCTTTGTGTCAACGCCATTAGTACTGACTGAATTACTCGTCGACCAAGCAGTTCAGCTACACTCCGTATTCTCATGCCGCGCTCACCATTTGATATCGCTAGTTCCACCTCTGTTATTAGCAGCCAATACTGTGGTTCTGTGGTAAACCCTGAGTGAGACATTGAGTGTCATAAATATCATGGGCCTTTTGCAACCTGGCACTGATAGAGTTCCTTGTCAGTCCTACTTGTTCAGCCACAAAATCTGTTGTGGAAACTCAAACTCCATATAAACATGGCACTAATTCAAGCAGTGATATTCTACATATCCCAGACAGGGAGTAAATGGAAACTAAAATTTCATGATCTTCTTGTGTTTGAACCAAAAGTCATAAGGGAAAATCTCCGATTGAGTACTCCACTGCAGTCTGGCGGTCCCGGTACACACGTGAGTTTTGTGGAAAACATAGCACTCCACACATCGAAGTTCTGATACGAAACAAACATCTAGTGTGAGCATATACGATTCGAATAGGGATTCACTGATGGCGTAAAAAATAGTTAGATTTTGTTTGTAGCCAGTGACTGAGTGACTGAAGCCCTCCGCTCAGCAGCGGCGGCCTAAATACTTGCTGTCAATAGGACGTTGGTGGTGAGTTGCTTGCGAGTCTGTCTCTGACCTCTCTCGTGATAGGTGTGCTTGATCCAGCTCCTACTATCGATCTTCGCACTACATCTCTGCCGGCTGGTGTGTTGGCGGCAGCTTACGTCAACACATGCCTCTTCCCCCTCCCTCCCTCCCTCCCTCCCTCCCCCCTCCCCCCTCCCCAAAATGCTGCACCGTTGTCGGTTAGGGAAGATGCAAATGACAACAGGGAGGGAGGAGGGAGGCTGGACGTTGTACGTAGAGATGGGCTGGGAGCCGTGACTGGAGGATGGCATACTCCCAAATGCACCCCATCATCGGGCTTGTGAGGCAACAGGAACATCCTTGGGAAAATTGCTGCCAGGGCACATGTCCAGGCCTGAGGGCGTGTCCTAAGGCGATGTCGACGTCGCCGACAGGTCCACGTCCATCGGGTCAGCGAGCGGGGACGGCGGTAACGAAGGAGCTTCGTCCATCCGCTCCTTCTGGGGTGCCCTGGTGGCACCAGAGGCTGTCTGGGAAGGCCGCATGGTCCCGCGAGGCCGTGAATCTGGGGGAAGAAAAGCAGTAAAATCATGGGGCAAATGACACGCGCAAATTTTGTTCTGGTGGCTGTGCTGCAAACCATCGGGGCCTGCAGTCAGGTACACAAAAAAGCTAATGTTTTCCTGGGTCATGCCTCTTTCCGAGCGCCCACAGTTGCCATAAACCCTGAAAAGAACAAGATTGTGTGACGCAAAGTGATACTTGCGGACCATTGGCGGCGCCAGATGCTGCGGTGGTTGTAGCAAATGTAGTAGCATCCGATGGCAGCCGCCATTCAGAAGTTCCGCCGGTGATGGCCCGTCTCATGGTAGGGAGCAATAGGAGGCGAGGAAGAGTTACAGCGCCTGTTCCCATGTGTGGGTGGTGCGAACTTTGGCCATCTGTTGTTTAAAAGTGATTACGAGATGTTCTGCCTCTCCGTTGGACTGGGGGTGAAACGGAGCACTTGTTAATTGACGAATGTCTTTTCGTTCACAAAACAGTTCAAATCACGTGAAGTGAACTGTGGTCTGTTGTCCGACACAATTACTTCTAGCCATCTCCAGTGCAAAAGGTTGAGGACAACACTTGTATGGTACTACGGCAAGCGGTCGAATTCATAGGCACTGGAAATGGAAACTTGCTAAAAGAGTGTACCGATATGAGCACATGAGTGTTCCAAAATGGTCCTGCAAAGTCAATGTCCACTCATTGCCATGGCGATTGAGTCTTAAGGAAAGCTGCGAATGTCTGTGGCGGAGCGAATTGGTTTTCCGCACATGCGCGTTACTTTGATGTCATGTATTCAATGTGAGTGTCCATGCACTGCCAAGTACTGCGCCGTCGCGCTAACTGTTTAGTGTGAACAATTCCCCAATCTCCTTGATGGAGCAATCGCAATACATCCTTTTGCAACTCTAAGTGCACGCGATTGTCCACTGTCATTTTGAACTACAGTCACACTCTGTTGAACTGAAAGATTACGCCATCGTGCAAAATGTCGGCGCACAACTGACTTCTAGATACTGTTCAATGAACGAGGGGAACACGTTCGAATGTAATGAAACAAAATCTTGAGATCTAGGTCTGCTTCCATAGCCTATACAATATTTCTGTAGTGCAAGTGAAAAGATTCCAGCAATTCGGAGTCATCGATTTGGCAACAAGCTGCGACAGATGCATCAAAATCAGAGTCTGGACCAATCGGAAGGTGAGATAGGGCTTCTGCTTTGCCATGCTTTGCCGTAGTTCTATGCACAATTTCATACTGATACTGCGAAAGCAACAAAGCCCAAAGTTGCAATTTTTGAGCAGCGCGTGTAGGAACCGGCTTTGACGAATAAAACAAGGACTGCAAAGACTTGTTCAAAATGGTTCAAATGGCTCTAAGCACTATGGGACTTAACATCTGAGGTCATCAGTCCCCCAGACTTAGACCTACTTAAACCTAACTAACCTAAGGACATCACACACATCCATGCTAGAGGCAAGATTCGAACCTGTGACCGTAGCAGCAGCGCGGTTCCAGACTGAAGCGTCTAGAACCGCTGGTCCACAGCGGCCGGCGCAAAGACTTGTGATCTGTCACTCAAAAGAACTTGCGGCCTTACAAATAATGATTGAATTTGGTCACACCAGACACAATAGCGAGATCCTCTTTTTCAATTTTAGAATGATTGCTCTGAGTTTGAGTGAGCAACATTGAGGCAAAAACAATGAGTTTGCTTTCTGTGTGAAAGCACTTTACCTCCGTGAGTTTCCTCAGAACCACGACCACCCTGAAGCAGCGTATAATGGGGTTCAACCTGGAAAAGCTGTTTCAAAGATGATTTGCGCTATACGCCTCAGTTCCTGCTCATTTTTTCTGTTGGACTAATGGTTTGCACGTAGCGAGCAAGAGAATATGAAAATCTCTCGCGTAGGTTTCGAAGGCCTGATAGAACATCGGTTTGTCTAAAACGACGGCGATAGAGGCAGCGGAACCGCCCTGTATACCTATTGTCAAGTTATATTATGTAAACTATTTTCCTTGTATTGGATAAGAAATTATTGTGATACCTGAAGTAGTCTCCGGGATAGACTGTAATGTGGTTTGCAGAATTTAGACGCAGAAGTTGTTTTTATTACCTTATACGCATATCTCATCAACATAAACTGCTGTTATTTAACGGTATTTGTCACTTCCTGTAATCTTCTGTAAAATTCTTCTGCCAAAATTTTTACTCTAGAATACATTGTATATCTTACAAGTACAATACTCTTCTACAGAGTGATTTTTTCCACCGTGTACAAACTCTAGGGATTAATCGATGAGGGGATGCGGAACAAAAAAGTCTAATGAACTTATATCTGGAAATGAGTTGTATCACATCCACTACAAGGTGAGTCAGCAAGAGAAGTGAATCGGAATCGGACACAACGTTACCAATTAGTATGATAGGAGAGGGCGCTAGGGCACGACCTATGAGGAACAGTAGCGACCTCTAGAAGGGAACCATGCATACTGTAACTGTGGCTGTATGGTACAGCGCTGATTAGACCGCAGTTTCTGTAAAAAATGTATGATTGAATAAATGGTCTCTAGCATGGAAATCATGCATTTCCGGACATAAGTTCATTAGACCTTGAATCATACTGGAATCATTAGATGTTTCCTGTTCGTATCCTCTCATCGATCAATCCCTTGAGTTTGTACACGGTGGAAAAAATCACCCTGCATACAGTATTTTGATGATGTCATCGTTAGCTATATATTTTTTACATATGAGATGAAATATTAAAACAATATGTTTCCTTAATAGAGAATAAAACACTGGACTCGCATTCAGGAATTCGGTGCTTAAAATCCCTATATGCCCATTCAGATAATTTTTCCCGTGATTTCCCGAAATCGCGTAAGGAAAATTTCTGGATGGTCTCCTAGCTTGTGCTCCATCTTTAATGACTGTCGTCGAATCGACAATAAACCCTAATCGTCCTTCCTTGTTTTCGTAAATAAGAAAAAATTTTTAAATGTGCATTTCGTGACAGATATCTCATCCTATTGATTGTCTAAAGTGTCTACAGTTTCTTTCTTCTCTTAAAAATTATATTTGTTGAAGTTGGAAAGCAACTGAATGGTGCATAACTTTGCATGATGTTTACAAAAGTATATTCATTTTCATATGCATAACTCAGTTGCTAATTAGCAAACGTGAGAGAAAAATCTTAATTCTGGTTGAGAAACTGAAATCGCTAATCATCAATTTCAGCTGAATTCTTACTCTGATACAAATTTCAGAGCAGTTTTAAAAACACATGTTGGCAATGACAGCATGATACTACAGAAAAAAGGAACACATGCCAGAAAATAAATGCAATTTATATTATTAGAGTTAACTGTCTAAAATTTTACCATTAGCAACGTTCGTTTACTTTTCTTAGAATTAATAAAATTGTTTCTGTTACAGCAAACAGGATTCTGAAGTGGTGTTTCGTGATGCTGAGTTACTAAACATGATGGAAGTTAACTACGTCTGGATTGTGACAGAACAAGCACTTGAAGCTCCAAACGTCCCAATGGGTACACTAGGGCTAAAACTAGTGAATGCTACAGTAGAAACAGATCACATTAAGGATAGTATGTGAGTTTTAAGTTGACTATTTATGGCATGGTGTATACGTAACATTACTGCACAAAATGAAAACACGTCAAGTGCTGATAGTTGTAATTTACTTATCCACAGGAAAAAATGTAATATTAGATCTCACGATGAAAATGGTTAAAATTTTCAGCGCCGAATTTAATTTTTTTGTAGTTTAACAACAGATATGTACAAACTGTCAATGTGAGGTAGCTGATCCCTAACTTATTGCATTAACATCGCTTTAGTATTAGTTCTTAGTAATTGTGCAGTGCGGCAGTAGAGATTCAACACTAATATCGCAAGCAACGACATCTGAAAGCCAGCTAGTTATCTTCATACACTGCTTAACATTTAAGAGGAGACCCCCTACACCCATCCACGTCCTGATGTAAGTTCTCCATGCTATCCTTGATTAATCACTTAACCCAAGAACCACGATCCTTTGTTTGCAGAGAACACTGCGCATTTTCTTCCCGATACCTGTCCAATCCCAATGTGTGCTCTATTTCCAATACATCCATCGTCCTCCCTTCTTTCTCTTTTTAGATCACATGCAGAAGGTTCTGTGTACAATATCCGTACTGCATTGTTGGCTGCGAGAACCCGAGAGGTTGACGCAGCCTCCTAATCGGAAAGGTAATGGTGTTGCTTCCATAGCACTGGAAATAGGGGACGTCAGCTGCATAATATTTCCTTATCGGGAACAGAAGCTACTCTCTGACCACTTTTCTTCCGCTATAGTTTCCACTGATTTGCTCTCAGTTTTGAAGCAACTAAGTCTTTATCGTCAGTCACTTTAGCACTGTTATCGAAGTGATATGCCACTGTAAATATATCCTGTTTATGTCCCCCAAGTATCTCATAAGACTGCCTTATACTCACGACGCATATCCGACAGGTGGCTAGAAGATGGCGTCCACGTTCTCTGTGCATGCTGTGTTGTGATGTCCACCTAAAAAGTTGAAATAAGGCTATAAAGGGGCAATAGCCGCCATTCTTCATCTGTAGTGATGTTTTTACTATGTATTGAATATAAGTTAGCATAAGGATGAATTTGCAATGATAATATACAACAGAAATGTACTCTATTATTAGTTTGCTAGCGTTCATGGTGTAACACTTCCCGTTTCTGTCAGCGTACATTCCCCGACGCTTTGCCCAAGTGCTTTCTGACGTTCCCCAAGGTAGCGTTGAAGGCCCTCTGTTGTTTCTTATCTAATAAACGATTTAGAAGACAATCTGAGCAGCCGTCTTAGGTTATTCGCAGATGATGCTCTTGTTTATCGTCTAGTAAAGTAATCAGAAGATCAAAACCAACTGCAAAACGATTTAGATTAGATGCTTGATGATGTAAAAATTGACAACTGACCTCAAACAATGAAAAGTATGAAGTCATCCACATGAGTGCTTAAACGAATTCGTTAAACTGCGTTTACACGATAAATTAATGAAATCTAAAGGCCATAAATTCAACTAAGCACCTATGAATTACAATTACGAACAACTTAAATTGGTAAGAACACACAAAAAACGTTTTGAGGAAGGCCAACCAAAGACTGCGTTTGATTGGCAGAACACTTAGAAGGTGCAACAGATCTGCTAAAGAGATGCCTACGCTACGCTTGTCCGTCCTCTTTTGGAGTACTGCTGCGCGGCCTCGGCTCCTTAGCAGATAGTATTGACGGAATACATCGTGAAAGTTCAAAGAAGGGCAGCATGGTTTTTACTATCGAGAAATAGGGGAAAGAGTTTCACAAACATGAAACGTGATTTCGGGTGGACATCGTTAAAACAAAGACGTTTCTTACTATGAAATTACAACCCTTAGTTGCTCACAGACGTTGACATATGTCAACGGGGACAGATGAAAATGTGTGCCTCGACCGGGACTCGAACCCGGGATCTCCTGCTTGCATGGCAGACGCTCTATCCAACTTTTTTTGGGGGGGGGGGGGACAGATGAAAATGTGTGCCCCGACCGGGACCTCGAACCCGAGATCTCCTGCTTACATGGCAGACGCTCTATCCATGGTTTTTTTTTAACGATTACCACTTTTTTTAATACCCAGGCTATAAGTATCTGAACCTGTCTTTTTTTTTTGCTTCAAAAGAAAACAAATACTCCAATTATACTGGTTTCTCCTTGCTGTAAACGAAAATTAATCTCTTTCGTCTTGATGGCGAAGAAGTAATCTTTTGGAACAAAAAAAACGTTTCTCAAAGCCAAAATCAAATTTCATAGGAATAAATAAGGAAAAGTATATATATATATATATATATATATATATATATATATATATATATATATATATATATATAAGGTCGTCGTGCCACTTGTAGTTAAAGACCAGTTCTTACAGGAGCGCCTGAAGTGTCTCCGCCTACAGCAGGCCAGCTCGTCCAAACGTGTCTTCTCGTTGCATAGGCGTGGGTTCTGGGTAGCAGATCTATTCAGTTCCGTTCTGTTAATACAGTTTTCAGCTTCTCAGGGCTTGGACGTTCCAGCTACGAGGTGGGTCATCGAAGGTGCTCCGTAAGAAATTGGAAAAATATTGCTTAAATCGTGGGTTGCATATCGGGACGCAGTGTCGTTCGTTGCCATAAGTCCAATAACCTAGCATAGACTTGTCGCCAGAAGTAAAAAGATAGCGGATCGTGTGGCCACAGATCCAATTCACAGAGTGAGTTTTGGCGGAGGGGTAGAAAGTCTTATCGGGGTACAAAAGCATGCGGACGTCGATCTGAGCTGGTGTCTGTCGAGTAAGAAACGCCAAAATTCGCCGCGCAAGTGTCCAGACGTCGAATGCTGTGCCACAATGGAACCGGTGGACATCCGTGTCATCCACTCCACAGTGGGTGCAGAGGGATGAATCGGCGAGATGGATGCGGTGCAGACGCTCTCGGTTAACTTGTTTGCCATTCACGGTGTTGTACCACGCTGATTGAACGTCTGATTCCAGAAAACGCGCATGGATTGCCTTCCATATGTGTCGCCACACGTACTGTGGATACTTACGTTCGATGGGATTGGACGGGCGGCACTGTTGTAACAATTCGGAGACTGTTGTCGTGAGGTACAAACGCGTAAGTGGTAAAGACCGGTAGACATAACTGAACGCCAGGAAAAATCGTTGGATGTAATAAAAGGGGGTTGGAATGGTCGATACCAGTACTGGGGCGGACAAGGAGGCCGGCGCAAAGGTGTGAAGCAGGAGGCTAGTAAGGCTCTGCGGGCAACGACGCCAAAGTTTTAGTTGGGAGCTGACGTAAAGTGCCTTGACACGAGTCGGCACGTGGATGAGTCCTACCCCGCCACGACCTCGTGGCAGTGCAAGGGGTTCATATTGCACCTTGAATAACATCCCCGAGCTGACGAAGGAGCCGAAAGCCATCAACAGTCGTCGGGCCAGGAGATTTGGTACTGGTAGTACTTGAGCCACGTGTGGTATACGGGAAGCATGATACATGTTCACGTATTGCGCGCGTTGGATAACGACGAGAGCTCGTAGCCGGTGATCTGCGAGAGTTGCTCTGATCCTCTGTAGCAAGCGTCTACTATTGATAGTCGCTGAGCGGCGCAGATCTGCTGAGAAATCAAGTCCAAGACATCGTATGGTGGCGGCGACACTAAGGGGGGCAACGCATCTCTCCAGCAAGCCCGCACCAATGAGCAGGACCTTTGATTTTGACACGTTGAGGCAGCTCCCCGACGCTTCGCCGTAAGTCGCCACCCATGTCAGTGCTGCTCGTACTTCATCTTCACTGCGCAGATATAGTACTATGTCGTCTGCGTAGGCTGTTCAACAAAAACGGTGGCCGTGCACAGCCATACCTTCCAAACGTTGGCGCATGCCCTGGAGCAGGGGTTCCAAGGCGAAAGCATATAAAATCGTGGAAAGAGGGCAGCCTTGTCGTACAGATCGTGCGATGACCAGGGGCGGTGTGAGGCGACCATTGTACATGATTTTAGAGGTTGCACCACTCGACAGGCGCATAACCACTATAACAATACCGCCAGGAAATCCCATATGCTGAAGAACTGTCCGTAAATAGAAGTGGTCAACACGGTCGAAGCCTGGCTAAAGTCCAGTGAAGCCAAGGCGACAGGGAGACTTTGATAATGCGCCAATGCTATCATGTCTCTGTAACGGCAAAGGGCCGTACGGATGTTGTTGTCGCCTCCTAGGGAAGTCTGGTCGCAGGATGTGACGTAACATGCGACCTTCTTGAGTCGCGACGCCAATAGCCGTGTGAATATTTTGATGTCACTGTTGAGCAAAGAAGTTGGTCGATAGTCCTGGACCCTCGATAACCCCTGCGGTTTATGTACGAGGATAATAATGCCATCTAGAAAAGCGCTCGGGACCACTGTGATCGGTGACATCAGCTCTTGTGCGATTCCCGTCCACGTGGAAGCCAACAAATTGTGAAAACTTTTATAAAATTCGATGGGTATACCGTCAGGTCCAGGAGATCTGTTATCGGAACCCGCCTTGATAGCATCTACCACTTCATCTGTGGTTACGTCGTCTTGGAGGTCATGCAGTGCATCCTCTGGAAGAGTGTTCGTAGTAAGCTGAGCGACTTCTGTGATCAGTGCTGCATAATGCGGTACGGCTGCGTATAGCCCGGCAAAATGAGCATGGGGAGCACGACCGATGTTTTGTTGGGTGTCGTGCCGGCGCTCTTCCACATCAGTGAGCACTTGGACCAGAGTTCGTCGTCGTCGTTGTCGTTCCTGAAGGAGGTGGTACATCGACGGACGTTCTTGAGGGATTCGATTAGAAGCACGAGAACGGACTACAGTTCCTTCCAAAGGACACCGCATGATCAAGGAGATCTGCGCCTTCGTGCGATGGACCATCGAGTGCCGGGCTGACGAGAAAGGCATCGTCGCACAGTCACGTAGTATGGTGTAGTAGAAGTGCAGGGTATTAGTTTGCCACGCCTTATATTCCTTCCCATAACTCATCAGTATCTTCCTGAGGGTCGGCTTTGCACAGGAGAGCCACCATGATAAGGTGGAGTCATAGGCTTCTCGACGATGGCGGCAGCGTGCCCACGCTTCTTCGACCATACGGCGACAGTCTGAGGAGGTCAGGTGAGCTGTCGGGCGAGAGTGTCGTCACAGAGGTACGCATCATGGTCTGGAAAGGCCAAAGGCCAGACTTCCGCATGACGTGTGCCATCAGCAAGGGAGCGAGTAACGTAGATGCGATCTATGCGGCTTGACGAGTGAGACGTGTAGAATGTATAGCCCTGTTGAATTCCGTGGAGCTTCTTCTAAGTGTCAATAAGTCGTAGACGGTCGATGACCACTGAGAGAGATGCACAAGGTGAATGTCGCGGGAGTTGGTCCGCGGGCTCTTGTGTGGAGTTAAAATCCCCACCGAGTACCAAATCGTCCTGCGGACCTGTGAAGAGGGGTGTGATGCTTTCGGCAAAAAAAGCTTG
Organism: Schistocerca cancellata; assembly: GCF_023864275.1. NCBI lineage: Eukaryota > Metazoa > Arthropoda > Insecta > Orthoptera > Acrididae > Schistocerca > Schistocerca cancellata. Next base: position 777,987,339 of record NC_064629.1, on the reverse strand, counting down.
TCGGTCATGACGGCGGCCAGTTCCGGACGGAGCGTAGATATTAATAATACGAAAGCCGAACAGTGTGAGGGCCTTACCTCGCGCAGTGGGGAGGTAGATGACGTCCTCTGCAGGGAGTCGGTCGCGTAGTAGGATGGCGACGCCGCTACCGGTGTCGGATGCGGGGGAAACATGTGCGTTGTATCCGGTGGGAACAAGGAAGTCAGCCACAAACACCTCTTGTAAGAGTGCTATATCAACATCCGCAGAGTAAATAGTGTCTCGGAACATGGCCAGTTTATGGGGGACACGAATGGTGGCAAGATTCATCGTGGCGATACGATATTGCTGTGTACGGCCATCCTCAGTATTTGCCGAACGTGCGGTAGAAGTAGCCGGTGGGTGGAGACTCGCCGGTGGTGCCGCAGTGGTGATAATTACTGGCGGGGCGCCAACCCCCGTGTCGCCGTGGTGGACTCCTGTGCAGACACGCTGGCAGTCTGTTCCACTTCTTCTTCAACGTCATCGGCCCAGGAAGCTGACGACGTGGACATGTGACGGTCTCGTGCGTCCGGAACGAGTGTTGTGGATTCCCCAACATGAGTGGCAGGGGGACCGCCATCATCATTCGTTGACAACGGCGAGCACACGTCCCAGGCTGTGAGAGGAGGCGTCACAGGAGGGGCGCCTGTTGCTGCCACATCGCGTGACTGGACACAATGTGGGAGATCACCGTCAGACATCAGGTCGACATCTCGCGGGGCCGTCTGAGAAAGGGTGTCATCGGAAGGCGTTCGTCGTCGTTATGTGTTTGCGAGGCGACCGCTGTTTTCTTATGTGGCCTTCTGAATCAGAATGTGGTCGCCCGTCGTCTGACGCCGAACCCGTCTGGACAAAGGCAGACGTCGGCACGAAACCGAGGTCGACGTCCATGGTTCCAACAGGAACATTGGTTTCGGTCTGCAGCCCGGACGGTCCTGAAGCGAGCACTGAAGGCGACGCCGTGCTTGTGTCGTCGGCGCGTTGTGCTGCGGCGGGTGGCGTTGACGATGCTGCTGGCGTGATCGGGAGTGGCACGATGGGGTCCTGTGCAACCTTGGCGTAGGTGATGGGTAAGGACGTGACCGTCGAAGCCTGGGTCTCTTCACGTAACGGCGTCTGTATTAAACGGAGGTGTAAGCATTCGGAACGTACATGTCCCCCCTGGCCACATCCTGCGCACGTTCGTGGCTGTCCATCGTACATGACGATGGCCCTCAAACCGCCAATCAGCAGGTACGATGGGACATGTTTCGTCAGCTCAATTTTTATTTGCCGGACGCCATTTAGTACGGGGTAGGTGGTAAATGTTTGCCACTTCTCCGCGACGTGACCCAAGACGGTGCCATATGGCTGGAAAGCGGCAATGACCACATCCTGAGGCACCTCGAACGGAAGCTCAAACACCCGCAATGTCCGGAGACCGAATCCAGCATGGGCGACTGTCACAGCACCCATATGTCCATCAGGGTGTTTAAATTTTAGTCCGGTGGCATGACGATGAATTATGTCAGTGCAAATTTCCTCCGGTGACATCTTGATGTAGACAACACTTCCAGTGATGGAAAAGTGTATGCCGATTACGTCCTGGGGGTTCAAACGTAGATCCTCTCGGATGAACTGTTCGACTTCGAAAGCTCTGGGTCGTGGATGTTCGGCCTGAAACGTTACTTTGATCGTTGCACGGCGGTACGAGTGCGCCATGGAGTACGTTAGTCTGGACTCGATAGACACAAACACCGCGACGCGGAAGTAAACACCACCGAGAGCGGAGCGTCTGACGGCGCGTGGAGCAGCTCCGCACGCTAATTCGGCTGTGAGCCGACTGACTCCATATGAGCCACCGAGGACACAGAGGATAGTGCGACTGCAGGGATTTATCTCTGGCACGCCTCCCGCGAGACTCACATTCTCCCGCGCTACATTCGTAGTGCCCCCGCCCATTATATATATATATATATATATATATATATATATATATATATATATATATATATATATATATAAGGCTCACCAGCCACTTGACCATCTTCTTCTTCTGTGCGAATGCACAAACAGAGCCCGAACTCTTACGGGAATCGGCAACGAGCCGTGAGTAATGAGTATAATGGGCGGGGGCACTACGAATGTAGTGCGGGACAGTACGTTGAGAATGTGAGTCTCGCGGGAGGCGTGCCAGAGATAAATCCCTGCAGTCGCACTATCCTCTGTGTCCTCGGTGGCTCAGATGGATAGAGCGTCTGCCATGTAAGCAGGAGATCCTGGGTTCGAGTCCCGGTCGGGGCACACATTTTCATCTGTCCCCGTTGACATATGTCAACGTCTGTGAGCAGCTAAGGGTTGTAATTTCATAGTAATTTCATTCTAACTAGCTCCATGGTTACCGATGGTATCTGTTCTTTCGGACATGTCCGAAAGAACAGATACCATCTTCGTGTATACCGAGTGATCAAAAAATTTGAAAATTGAATAAATCACGGAATAATGTAGATAGAGAGGTACAAATTGACACACATGCTTGGAATGATATGGGGTTTTATTAGAGCCTAAAAAATACCACAGCTCAAAAAATGTCCGACAGATGGCGCTTCATCTGATCAGAATAGCAATAATTAGCATAACAAAGTAAGACAAAGCAAAAAAGATGATGTTCTTTACAGGAAATCCTCAATATGTCCACCATCATTCCTCAACAACAGCTTAGTCGAGGCATAATGTTGTGAACAGCACTGTAAAGCATGTCCGGAGTTATGGGGAGGCATTGGCGTCGGATGTTGTCTTTCAGCATCCCTAGAGATGTCGGTCTATCACGATACACTTGCGACTTCAGGTAACACCAAAGCCAATAATCGCACGGACTGAGGTCTAGGGACCTGGGAGGCCAAGCATGACGAAAGTGGCGGCTGACCACACGATCATCACCAAACGACGCGCACAAGAGATCTTTCACGCGTCTAGCAATACTTTGGTTTTTTTGTTTGTTCTAATAATAAAACCCCATGTCATTCCAAACATGTGTCAATTTTTACCTCTATATCTACATTATTCCGTGGTTTATTAAGTTTTCAAATTTATACTGACTTTTTGATCACCCGGTATATATATATATATATATATATATATCATCATAATAAATAAATATATATATATATATATATATATATATATATATATAATAAATATAAATATAAATATATATATATATATATCATCATAATAAAATAAGGGAAATCAGAGTTCGCACGGGTACATGTATGTGTTAGCTTCTTCTGATGCGTCTTGTCACGCTTCTTCCGTCGGAGGTTCCAGTCCTGCCTCGGGCATGGGCGTGTGTGTTGTCCTGAGTGTAAGTTAGTTTAAGTTAGATTAAGTAGTGTGTAAGCTTACGGACCAATGGCCTTAGCAGTTTGGTCCCATAAGATCTTACCACAAATTTAAAACAAAATTAATTTTCCCGCCCGCTGTTCAAGAGTAGATTAACAGAAATTACTGTGAATGCAGTTCGATGATCCTCTGTCAGGCACTTAGTGTGATTTGGTGATTTGCAGTGTGGCTATGTAGATGTAGGTGCAGATGTATGGAGGGACATACGATCAGAAAATCTCTCTCCTAAACTTTATCAGCTTTTCAGAACCCGTAACCACTACTTCGTACTCAAGTAGCTCCTCAGTTGGCCTTATGAGGCTGAGTAAACTTTATTTAAATGTTTATAATTATATAATTTCGCCCCTTTGGCTATTATTAAGCTACATCCAAATAAAAATTGGTTTGCTTACATGTTGCTTTTTCCTTACACTGATGTGTGGAATAAAACTTGCCGTCTGCATAATTTTTATTGTGATGTAACTTGATAATACCCAAGGTAATGACAAAGATTTGTTTCAAAACAAAAGAAGAGTATACCCAAGAAAAACACATTCTTTAAACAATTTAGAGCAACTATGGGTTCATACTCAAAAATAAATGTAAGAAAATGCAGAAGAAATTAAATAGTATTTACAATGTTTTTGTATGTGCGTAAATGTAAGATAGTGACCATAAACAAATTGAATAACATCACAGTATCCGCTTACAACATTAGTTGCGAACGTTTGGAGTCTATCACATTATATGAATACTTAAGCCTGACATGAAACTTTATGCAACACAAATTTGTGAAATCAATGGTAGGGAATATGAATGGAATACTTATATTTTTAGGAGGACTCTGGGAACGTGCAGAGCATGTGTTAAGGAGATTGCATACGAAAAGCTAGCGGCACATGTTCCAGAGTACTGCTCCAGTATCATGAAACCTTATCAAGCAGACATGACAATAAATATGAACGAATTCAGAGACGCACTAATAGTGACTTAAAAGATTCGCTGGAAGGAGATAGGAGTTCTGCCTGTTTCAAACAGGAACGAACTTCAGATAGATTCGTAATGTCTGCGTGGTGTCAATACTTTTTCTCTGAGCCGAGTGTAATCTCGTGGTGACAGCTGAAATACAATGTATCTAAAACGTCGCCTGGTCCCTATTTTGCAGAGTAGCACCATCTAATGCCTTGAAATGAATTTACCACTAAGTGTCGTTTCAAATCATTTGGGACAGTACCGAGACAAAGGAAATGTTCGTCGTAGGTGATTACAGATTTTTGGGAGCTTCTAAAGAAAGGCTACGTAATCTCGCAAAGCCTGATCGTTAACTTTATGAAACTGGTATTCGAAGGTGAACTGTGCAACAGCGCTACTGTCTCCGTCATCAGAATAAGACAAGAGACACTGAGGTGAGTATTGGAAACAGATACGATCATTCGCCCCCAATCCATATGTGCGTAGAGCACAACAGAATATGGCACAAAGTAACGTTCGTACAGTGATTTGTGGAGTACTGGTATAACATAGATGCTAGACCAATTCACGAGTATTGCTCGTTAGTCCATTATCCTTCCAAGGCATCTCCAATAGAGAAAGTAGAGAAAATCCAAAGAAGAGCAGAGGTTGTCTTCACGGGTTCCTTTAAAAAGCGCAAGAGCGTCACAAACGTGCTCATCAAATTCCAGTGGCAGTCGCTACAACAGAGCTGTTGCGCATGGAGAACTTGGATAAAGTAGCTACTCTAAGTGGAAATAATTTCTAACATCACTGAGGAACAGTAGATATTGTACTTCATATTTTAACAAAAAAGAGGTTATGGGAAACTTATTATTTCGTCTTCAATAAAGAGATGTATGCGGGATGTGAATGCGCTGTACACTTTATTTTCACATTTAATACACATCAATTGAAAACACGTATAAACTCCACAATACAATGCAGACACAGACCCAAACTCGACTATTAAAGAAGAAAGGAACAAAGGTAACATACGCATTCACAAAAGATTCTTAAACTTTAATGCTCACACTGTTTCGACTTGTGTCAATCTTATTGTCTCATGTCACCACATTAGCCCCCCCCCCTCTCATTTTTGTGTTTTGGAGGGCAGAGTTTGGAAAAATAAATTTTCGTCGATTTGTTTCGAAGAATTTCACGTTACGTGGCCGAGATCTGTGAGGAAATTCTGCAGCCCCCTGAATATGTGTAAAGCGACAAGAAATCTGCCTCCTGACCCGCGGAAAAAGGATCGTTAGATTTCCAAGAGGGAAAGAAGGAGAGTGTGAGACTGACTGAGGCACTTGTCGCACCCATGGGGTAACCATAGAACCTTAATACTCCTCCATGTAAGCCAGCTTCGATCAGTCAATTGACACAGTATCTCAAAAGTCCGTTTACATCCAGGACAAAGGTCTTGTCCAAATGGTGTAACACCTTAAAACGGCCTTTATCTAATTGGGAGAGTGGAGGCTTGACAGCTCCCTCTCCCTGCCACACAAAAGAGCATGTATGTAAATCATTACTACATAAAAAAGGTTTTTGTACCGTGACATACGGGTTTCTGCGGCGAAATAAATTGCATATACGATTGCAGCTTCTGTAACAAGAGTTCAAAGTCTCTAAAACAAAGGACAGGAATAGAGGAGAGGGTAAAAAAATTACTTTGGACCCTCAACGTCTCTCTGTAGACAAGCTAGGCTATAGAGCACCCAATATCTTCTTTTACAACAATGTGAAGGCCTAGAACCACCATAGGTAATGTGTCAGGTCCACATTCAAAGTACTGTGTAAGTGCACTACTATCCCATTACTGGTGAATGTGACTACAGCCACACCGAGGCACACAAAAGGTAGTCAAATTGCCCACCTCTGCCGGTAGTAAAAATCTAAGTGTTGTCAAATAGTGAAAAGCAAAAAGTAAACAGAGCTTAGGCGCCAGAGAGAGCAGAAATGTCTGTGACCAGAACAGCCTCAGGCCACCTTGTGAACCTGTCTATTATTGTCACTATGTAGCGGAAACCACGATAAAGGGGAAGGGACCAACAATATCCAAGTGGATGTGTGAAAATCACCCTGAAGGGTAGGGAAAAGAAGATCTAGGAACGGAAATATGACCAGCAATTTTTGAAGATTGAAATTTGTAGCAACACTTCACCCACTGCCGACAATCCAGCCTGGGACAGACGACCTTATCAACCACTAATTTAGCACTAGCCTTAACACCTGGGTTAGACAAGGTGTGAAAAATGTCAAAACTAGGGCAGAACTATTGAGCCAGAATAAGTAGGAGAACCCTATTGCAGGACATGTCACATGGTACCTTTTGACGAAAACTTGCAGAGGAGGGAGTCCAAGATGCAAACCAGTTGATGGTGGATTCTGCTGGCATTGAAGAAGGAAGGGATATGAATCTTGATAAACAACCAGGGCTGCAATCAACGCAAAATCCAGAGACAAACAGTCAATGACGACATTATCCTGGCCAGAGATATGTCAGATATTGGTTGTAAATTGTTCAATGAAATCTGCCTGCCGACACTGACGTGGGGAGCTCAGCTCCATGACTCTGTGAAATATTGACATAAAGGCTTGTGATCAATGAACACAGTAAAAGTATCCCTCAAGCTACTGCCAGAAATGCTTGATGGCCAAGTAGATGACCTACAGCTCCCTATCAAAGACGCTCCGACGTAATTGTTACAGGGACAGATCTTTTGAGAATAATGCCAGAGATTGCCAGGAAGAGGAAACACATTGCTGCAAAACAGCACCGACGGCCGTCTAGCTTGCAGCAACCAGTAAGGCGATGGGTACCGTCGCAACCGTATACGCGAACAATGCGGTGTTAGCAAAGCGTAGTCTTCATGGAGCTGAAAGCAGTTATGTTTTTGGAAGTCCACTGGATGCGTCGGTTGTCCAAAGTGTTTTTGCCAGTTATTAGGTTTTTGAAGGGGAGCCAAGTGATGCAGATGATATCTGCAGTAATTAAGCATCCCAGAACATGCTGGTGACATCTGAAGGTGGTTGGCGGCGACAGCTGCATAATGTTCACTCTCTCGGGCATCGACGAAATACCAGCACGTGAGGCTGTGTATTCAAGAAACTGAACTTGCTGTCTGGCGAATGTGCATTTATCAATATTTATCATAGTGCCGAAACTCTGTAACCTGTCGAACATTGACACAAATGTTGGCGGTATTGCTCATGGCTCTCCGAGAAGATCACAATATTGTCCATATAGCAAAAGGTGAAAGACAGCCCATGGAGGACCCCAGGCATAAAGTGCTGCCAAGTTTGTGCGGCACAAACTGAAAGGCATAGTGCTGTGCTCGAAATTCCAAATGGTGTAGTAAGGGCAGTTTATGTTTGTCCCTCTTAGATACTGGAATCTGAAAAAAATACTGTGGCGCAATCGACAGCACTGAAGACACATGTGTCAGCCACATTGCTATTGAAATAAGTCATATTTGGGACGGCATCAGAAATTGTGCGGGCATTTAACCATCTGTAATTGCCACACAAACGACAGGAACCATTCCTACTTTTGATTTGCGGCTCCTTGTATTGGCCGTGTTTGCAGTTACAATTTTTGGGATTTGAGGTCCGCTAGTTACGCAAAACGCCGTTTTTCTCAGTACGCTAACATGTTTCGGCACCACTGTGCCATCATCAGTGGGTTTTCGTTTTTATTTATTCTTTACATTTCGTGAACACGAATTTTCTGGACCACTTTTGCGTTACTTATTACAGGTAGCTTGTCATGTTTTCGTGTGGCAAGCACTTCCATTCTCCGCATCATGCTGAGATTTTGTGATGCATACTTAGCTATAACAAGTATTTTCCACAAATAACGGCGTCACAAAACATCCGAACTGGCGCTGTAGAGTGAACAGGAGATTGTGGCATTCTAACTAGACACTCGTCCGCTAAATCAGGCATTGTGGAGAAATAATTTAAGAAATCAGCATCCAAGATAGCACCGCTAACATCTGCCACAATGAAGGTCCATGTGGGGCGGAAGTTCTCATCCAAATCAAGAGTCTAATTTATCCTTCCTAATGTAGCAATTGATGAATTGTTGGACGCTGTGAGAATAGGTACTAGTCCGGCAGAAGGGTTCACAGCTTGTGATTTTGGGTACACACTTTTCTCTGACCCGGTATCAACTAGGAAAAGGTCACTGGTTAATCTGTCTTTCACAAAAAGTCTAGCTGAACCTGTAACTGCAGAAACTGTGTTGTTTCACATTGGTTGTAGGCACTTCAAATAGTGGAGACGAATGTGTGGATCTGCTTGCCCTCATCTTTGCAGTTTGGGTAGGCACATGGTTTGGAACGTCTTCTTGCAGCCTTATCGAAAGGTCAGTGAAAGCGACACCATTAGTGGCCTCGATCTCCACACTGGCACACGCGCTGCTTCTTTCTGCTTCAGCAGTCTAGCGATGTGGGCGACCTAATTCATTGACTAAGTTGTCCTTAGATGGTTCCGGTGTCGAACTGTGAGGGGGCGGCGTTGCAATACACGATGCGGGACCGTCCGAAGCAACTGCCGCTACTATGCATGGTTCGGGGCCACCCGCCATAACCTCTGACACCACTGCACTCATATTTACTTCTGTATAAGTAATAGCAATAGCATCAGCTTCGTGTGCGATTTCGGCTACAGACAAATTTGTGAAGACAAAGAAAATAGCCCGAACATGCAGAGGTAAACAACGGAGCCAAAACAGTTTGAGAGATTGTTCCGACAGTATGCCCCGTCCAGCCAACACGCGCAGTGAACGGAGCACTTGGGAGGGGAACAACTGGAACTCTCTTCACTATCAGTGATCTTATGCAATTGTAAGTCTGTCGACAGCATAAAACGTTGCAAAATCTTTTCCGTTAGATCTGCGTACGGCTGTCGACTGAACACTTAGGTCCAATTGTGCAGCAGCTACTGTGAATTGTTCCGTGTCCGACATAATGCCATGGAAACGGAAGACGGCTTCTACTTGGGTTAACCATAACTGAGCGTTTGTCGGTGAAAATGGGGGAATCTTGACGTTCCTGTTGACCATGTGATTGCCGTTGCTTGCAGTCACTGCAGGTGTGGTAGTAGAATCTTGCTATTGACTTTGAGGTTCTTCTTCTTTTTTCTTTTGTTGGAAGCTATATCGCGAACGGTTTGTTGCAATACACTTGTAGAAGGTAATCGTCCAGTTTGGGGTCACCACTGCGGGGAAATTTATGCTTCAATGAAAGGATGTACACTGGATGTGAATGCACTGTACACTTTATTTTCGCATTTAATATACATAAACTGAACACATCCATGAACTCCACAGTACAACGCAAACAATGAACCATGCTCGGCTATCAAAGAACAGACACTTTTCTTTAACATACACTTTTACAAAAGGCCCTTAAACCTTAATGCTCACACTGTTTCGAATTGTGTCAGTCTTATTGTCTGACGTCACCACAATGTCCATAACGTAATAAATTATTCATTTTTAATTCCGGTAACGCGTTTCGACCTATACCACTGTTATAGCGTGAGTCGGTAACTGTTATGTTCCGATCAACCAAATGTTACGTCCTCGTTGCTAACGATAAATTGTTGGAAGGTGGCCAAAGGGATCTGCCACCGTGGGAACCAGGATAGGCAATCAAAAGATTAGTTAACATAAGTGCATTTTAAATAAATATATTTTACTCAGCTTGTTACTGAATTACTTTTACACTGTTGACAACATGCGGCAGCTGTGGCTAGCTATAAGCAGAGGCACGACATGGACGTGCGTCTGTGTACAATGAATGTTTGGCGGTAGCTCGGTGAAACGTTCGGCACCAACTAGCAGCAGGGAACTACGAGGGTTGCCCAGAAAGTAATGCACCATATTTTTTGTTTCTTCAACTATTCTTTATTGAACTTACTGAGAATTACACACATGAAAGGATGGTTTTTTATCTACACACCCTATTTTTCCACGTAATCTCCATCTCATTCTATGGCATTCCTACAGCGCGAACAAAGGCGTACATGCCCTGTCGGTACCAATACTGGAGCCAGTGCTTCACTGTGTAAATCGCCTCCTCATCGCCCGCAAAATGTCTTCCACGAATGACATCCTTTAACGGCGAATGACTAGATGTGCTCCTGCAACATGTCACGTGTGACAGCCGTGGATGGTCTCCCCGACCGCTGTAAATCGTGGAGCTCCGCGGAACCGCCTTCTATTGAACCTCACCCTCCGTGCTCAGCGACTAACTGTACTTCTGCCTACAGCAGATGCTCCGTAGCCTTTCTACGAGCGTTTGTGAATATTCCCCACAGTTTCTTTCCCTACAGTGAGAAATTCACTGGCGGTACGTTGCTCGTAACGTACATCACCTACAGACGTTATTTTGAAACTGTCCTGCTGCTACGCAGTTTGTCAGAAGTAACGGAAATTTGGCGCGCTCACTCAGGAGACTTCAAATAATACATACGTAAGGCGTCGCATTCGTAGCATTATTTTCGGCTGAGAAAAAAACGCGGTGCATATCTTTGTGGGCAACCCTCGTAATATTGAATTGGAAGAAGGCGCACAGGTGGCCGCTGATTACAACACCGTCTGGCGGACTCCATCGGTCGGCGGCCTGGAGGATCTTCATCGGTGACGTCATCCTATTTGTGGCGATCTTCAAAGCGCTGCTGGCAGCGCCCGCAGGTATCTTCATCTCGGCGCCCGCTCAGGCAGTATCAATAAGCCACGACACTACAATGGCTGTAGTAACTCTTTCTTAGATTTGAAGTTACCACAGTATTGCGAACACGTGAGATATTTAACATATTATTTACACAATGTGCAGAAAGTCCATTTCTTTCATCCATCCAATGTATGTGTAACAAGGAAAATATACTTTCCACTGCTCCATTGTAAGATGGATCGCAAGTATTAAACAATTTTCAAAAGTTACGGATACTCATCTCCAGAGCGATTGTTGATGAAATCACACCATCAAGTCACCGTGTCACGAGAATCGACGATCTCTGAAGTGTTTTCAATCTGCTATTATCTCTGGCAATTTATTCCCAGGTTCAGTTCCAGCCTACCAGATGACTGACATAGAAGTCCAAAAATTGGGGTTTTTACTGTTTTATTAAGTTGCAACCGGGGGCTGAAGTAGAGCGTCAAAAACCGGGTGAAGTCCGGGTTAACCGTGTGATTCGGTAACGCAAGATACGAGTGCTTGTGCGGCGTTCACTTTTAAACTGCTAGAAAGTTTCATTTGTTATTCCGTTATAAATATAACAATTTGCTCGAGAATATAAATGTGCAGCGAAACTCAAAGAAAGTGTGATACCAGTTGTAAGATGGCAGCTGATGTGCTTATCGGTAGCAGTCTGCGTTGCTGGCCCGTTCATTACCCAATGTTCCTCCAGTCTAGACGGCGGTAACACAGCGACAAAAGACTTTCGCGTTTCTGTTTCAACAGGTGCAATCCATTTACGACTGTGCGCCGTGATTTCCATTGCTGTTCCTACGTAGGGATCTCGCACTGCGCCATTGAGCTCCAAAGTCGCCTGATCGCAAGATATGCCACTTTTTTGTGGGGATTTTGCAAACGACTCCGACTTTGCTTCCTCTTGCACTTTCTATGCCATATAGCAAGGACACGGTATGCAGCAACTCCAGATATGCTTTCAAATGAGTGGGAGAAGTCTGAGTACCGACTGGATATTTGTAGTGTGTCGAGTGGATGCCATATTGAACATTTGTGAAAAGTAAATGGAAACTTTGATCCTACAAGTAATTTTAGAAAGTACTCCGTAGCTGTGCATCCATGTAAAAGGTATATCCTTGTAAATTCGGAATTTTTTAAATAACATCTTTATGGTCTTATGCGTAAGTTAAAATTTAGCCCAAGTTTCTACCTTCATTCATAAGCGCTGCTCGCGCCACCCGCAGATTGTTCATATCGGCGCCAGCTCCGGCAGTATCAATAAGTTACGATACTACAACGACCATCTGCAGATCACAGCCGATGGAATGTACGAGGGGGAGTTGGAAAATAAGGTTCGCCTGTCGACTGTGGGCAGAGTTGTATGATATGGGCGAAATACGACACGGCAGGGGGATGCGGACGTGCAAGGCACCGATACACCATTGGGTAGAGGTTGACCGCGATCAAGCAGATGGCGCAGTCGCAGAGCCTGCGCAAAGAGGCGGCCAGCCGCTCAGTCTTTTCCCGGAGCTATGGAGATAAGGTGCGTTTTGGAGTCGTTGTCAAGGGCGGAAGTGAGAGCTGTTATCCGCTATGAATGGGCACGTGCAGTATCAGGCACAGAAATTCATAACCGCCTTGTTGAGACGTATGGGTCAGGCGTGATGTCGAGACAAATGGTGTGGAGATGCCAGCAATTCAGTGATGGACGTTAGCAAGTGCAGGACACACAGAGACCTGGACGGACGCGCACGGCCACTACAGATGTCAGGAAGGTGGATGACATGAATAAAGTGAAACGGCGTATCACCATCGATGGAGTAGTGGCACAACTTGGAATCGGACGTGAGGGGAGCTCACAAGATCATCCACGACATTCTTCGATACAGGAAGGTGTCAGCACGATGGGTGCCCCGACAAGTGACCCGACACACATGGAACAACGCATGGCATTCAGCCTGGAACAGCTCGTGCATTACCATGAATCTGGCAGTGACCTTCTGTTTCGGATTGTGACCGGGTATGAAACATGTGTCCACCATTACACGCCCGAATGGAAGGCCGCATTCATGGAGTGGAAACATCAGTCGTCGCCTGTCCGAAAGAAGTTGAAAAGTACTCTGTCTGCAAGTAAAGTTTTACTCGCCGTTTTCTGGGACGCCAAAGGAGTTTTGCTGCTGGACTTTCTGGAGGATGCAACCATCAATCCTGCGCAGTACTGTGCCGCTCTGTCGAAATTGAAAGAGGTGATTCGGAAAAAGCGGCCTGGCCTTCTCAGAGTCGGCGTTCAGCTCATGGATGACAATGCAAGACCACACACGGCGACGGCAACGCAAAACCATATCGCAACTCTTGGTTGGGAGCGCCTACACCATCCGCCCTACAGTCCGGATCTCGCACCAAGTGACTTCCATCTGTTTCCTGCTTTCAAGAAGACTCTCGGCGGAAGCCGCTTTGGCAGCAATGCTGACCCCCAAACAAGCCGTTCAACGCTTCTTCCATATGCAACGTCCTGATTTTTTCCTGGAAGGCTTTTTGAAGCTTATAAAGCGGTACGAGAAATGTCTCAATGTTCTTGGAAATTATGTAGAAAAATAAAGATATGTCTTATCTTTAATGTCTTATTCTCTTTTTTCGTTTCACACACAACTCTGACCACATTCGACAGGAGAAACTTATTTTCCAACTCCCCCTCGTATAACAGAATGGGCCATGTATCACAAAACTTACTCGCCTTAAAAAGTAACACAAGAGCAACAACGTTATAAAATAAAATGGTGTGCTACTCAGATGACACGAGGAGTCAGTTCACGGAGCGGCTGTGAGTACTAACCGGTAGTTGTCACCAACTGCTAAGTAGCCAGCAAAGGCTGAGCGTTGTAAACGGGAAGCTCTGGCTACCGTTTACCACGTGATCCATAGTGAAAATGTTTCAAATTCATCAGTAGCGTGTGTATAAACAGGAAAACACCGTACTGTCCATGCAAACGTAGCACAAAATATAGGGGACGATCGAAAAGTTTCCGTCTGAAGGCATTGCTGCAGCGTATATAAAACGCAGCGCGACTCTTATGCGGGTATATAAGCATCGGCATGTAGCAAGAGAGTAGTGTGCCATTCATGGCTTTCCCACGTGCGTGCAGTAAATGCGGAACTGTGGTTACGTTATTAGCAAATGCGTAACGTGAATATGGCTACATTATTACGAAACGCGTAGAAACAGAACCATCGCGGTTGTTATTTTTTGCTTGGCTGCCGAAGGACATATCTGCGCTTGATAAATTGCGTTTTGTTGGCGATTTTCTTGATGCCACTTTCAATAACAAACATTGTTGGAAATCAAAGGTTGTTGGAACAGCATCAGCCTTCAAGCACGCATTTCCGAACCTCTCCCTATCAAAACGTCCTCCCACGACGTGTTTAGAGCAACTTTTGAATCTGTTTTTTGTTTTCTGGACCAATATTTTGACTCTGTTCATCTTTTGGGAATCTAAAATAAAAAAATCACATAATGTAGGAAGCCGTCTCATACAGAAGCAGTTAGATATTCAGAAGGGCTTGAGAACCTACATGAAACAGGGTTAATTAATTTGATTTTTACGTATAAATTTTAACTGCAGTTTGTGAATATGTGTATACTGAAACGTACTTCAGATTTACCTAGCACATGTCTCGTAAACACATGGCCAAAATGTCGCAAAAAATAGCTTTAAAATATAAGATCCTGTACTGTAGTGTCTCGATATTTTGCAACATATAAAGTTCCTCGTATCAAGACGACATTTTCATGTAGTCATAAGTTGTACCTATCTATGAATAGTGTCTGGTCCTCCTTTCACGCCGCGGTGGTCTCGCGGTTCTAGGCGCGCAGTCCGGAACCGCGCGACTGCTACGGTCGCAGGTTCGAATCCTGCCTTGGGCATGGATATGTGTGATGTCCTTAGGTTAGTTAGGTTTAAGTAGTTCTAAGTTCTAGGGGACTGATGACCACAGCTGTTAAGTCCCATAGTGCTCAGAGCCATTTGAACCATTTGAACCTCCTTTCACGTACTTTTTCTTGCATCTGTTGCAAAAACAGTACTACGCCGTAACTGATGCTAATACGTAAACATACGGAAAGGCTCGTAAGACAAGATAAATGTTTCGCTGCTATCACAGTATGCAATCAAGCAGCGTCGTCCCAGTATTACGTGACTAGCCAAGACTGATGTTGAGAAGATGCGCAGTAGGCTATGCTGACTCTATAGATATTTATACTCTGTTACCCGCCAAAATTTGCGGGTTCGAGTAAGTTTACCATATTCCAAATGAAAAAGCAAGAAGTAATGCAAACAACCTTCATGTGTACCGCAAAGGCTTACTTCTTTTACAAAAGCATTCTTCTCGCTTCTTCGACGTTCTTAAGCAACTCTTTCTGGGATGTGAAGTGATCAAAGTATTGTGTACACTTGAGATATTTAACATATTACTTACACAATGTGCAGCAAGTCCATTTCTTTCATCCATTCAATGTATATTTAATAAGGAAAATATGCTTTACGCAGCTGCATTGTAGGAGGGATTGCAACTATTAAACAATTTTCAAAAGTTGCGGATACTCAATCTCCAGAGCGATTGTGCCACGAGAGTCGACGACATCTGAAGTGTTTCCAATCTGCTTTTATCTCTGGCAATTTATTCCCAGGTTCAGTTCCAGCCCACCAGATGACACGTGACATCACAGAACAGAAACTTGACATGGAAGTCCAAAAATTGGGGTTTTTCACTGTTTTATTAAGTTGCAACCGGGGGTTGAATTAGAGCGTTAAAAACCGGGTGGAATCCGGATAAACCGGGTGATTCGGTAACAAGTGCTTGTGCGGCGTTCAATTTTAAACTGCTAGAAAGTTTCATTTGTTATTCCGTTATAAATCTAACAATTTTCTCGAGAGTGTAAATATACAGCGAAACTCAGAAAGCGTGGTTTCAGTTGTAAATGGCAGTTGATGTTCTTGTCGGTAGCAGCCTTCCTTGCTGGCCCGTTCATTACCCAATGTGCCTCCAGTCTAGATGGCGGTAACACAGCAAGAAAAGACTTTTCTGTTCTCTGTTTCAACAGGTGCAATCCATTTACGACTGCGTCGTGATTTCCACCGCTGTTCCTACGTACGAATCTCGCACTACGCCATTGGCCTCCAAAGTCGCCTGATCTCAAGATATGCCACTTTTTTGTGGAGATTTTTGTAAAAGACTCTATCTTTATGATTCCTCTTCCAGTTGCGATGCCATATAGCAAGGATACGATATGCAGCAGCTCCAGATATGCTTTCAAACTTGTGGGAGAAGTTTGAATACTGATTGCATATTTGTAGTGTGTCGAGTGGATGACATATTGAACATTTGTGAAAAATAAAGGAGAACTTTGATCCTACAAGTAATTTTAGAAAGTACTCCGTGGTTGTGCATCCGTGTAAAAGGTATATCCTTGTAATTTCGGATTTTTTTAAAATAACATCTTTATATTCCTATGCGTAAATTAAAATTTAGCCTAAGTTTCTACCTTCATTCATGTGTATGATAGTTTTGTGAAGCAGCAGGCAGCTTCAGCTGTCGGTGCATGAAGTCCTCTATTCCCCACTGTCTGCCGCAGCACCAATGCGTCAATACTGCGGGGAGAGCAAATATGATTCGCCCGCTAACCACATCCGCCGAGGTCCTTTGACAGCAACGAAATTGCTTTTCACTCTGCACGGTTAGAGCCACACAGCGGCGGAAATTGTGCGCCATCTCAGTCCCACGATGACGCGAGAATTTAAACGACGGCCTGGATGCTTTCATCTCTCATGAAATTGTGGAAAGCCTAAGCATCCCTCTTACGTTCTACACATTTAATCAAGTTACGTGCTTAAATTAGCCGCTGAACTAAAACCCTTCTAGGCGCTTCAGTCTGGAACCGCGCGACCGCTACGGTCGCAGGTTCGAACCCTGCCTCGGGCATGGATGTGTGTGATGTCCTTAGGTTAGTTGGGTTTAAGTAGTTCTAAGTTCTAGGGGACTGATGACCTCAGATGTTAAGTCCCATAGTGCTCAGAGCCATTTTTGAACTAAAACACATTTCTTAGAATGGGATGCCTTGCCAGAAGTAACACCAGGGTCGAGTGTGTCTCAGGGAAATGACAGGGCTGTTAAGACTGACGATGAATAAAACAGACCCAGTATGCATCGCTGGTTTCTTTGTGAGGCTGTCAGTGGACAACGCAGTTTTACACACGGTTGACGTATTATTTAAAGTTATTGCGAAATTCGGAACTATTAGTGCTTGGTGCGAAAAATGGCGTGCTTCCCTGGTTCTAAGTAAATGTAAAGCTCATAGACAGGGTTAAAAACGTGTCCTGTTTGATTTCGCAACGCAGACCGTCGTAAAGCTGTCAGTAAACCTCCCCGTGAAGCACTACGCTTCCGTTGTAGCATCTGTCACTGGTGTTGGTGACGTAGCATCCCACTCCTCCTTGAATCAACCTGTCTCTTCTATTAATCCTACCTGGAAAGGGTCTCAGACTGACGAGCGATACTGAAAGATCTGTCGAACGACCACTTTGTAAGCAACGTCTCTCTTGGGGTTGTTAAATTTCCTTAGGAGCCTACCAATGATCCTCAGCTTGATATCTTATTTTTTATGCAGTACTTCTATGTCACCGTTCCACTTTGGGTGTCTCCGGAGACGTATTCGTATTAGGCCTTCCGAGATCTGTTCGGACAGAGAGAGCCGGCCGGTGTGGCCGAGCGGTTCTAGGCGCTTCAGTCTGGAACCGCGCGACCGCTACGGTCCCAGGTTCGAATCCTCCTTCGGGCATGGATGTGTGTGATGTCCTTAGGTTAGTTAGGTTTAAGTAGTTCTAAGTTCTAGGGGACTGATGACCTCAGATGTTAAGTCCCATAGTGTTCAGAGCCATTGGACAGAGAGAGAGAGAGAGGGGGGGGGGGGAAAGAGAGGGGAGGGAGGGAGTATAATCTAACAAATGTCCTTGATACACAATGCATTGCTTTGTATATTAGATGAGAATCACCTGTCAGCCTCTTGCATCGTTCTCCATTTCAATAAAATTTGATGGTGTCGGGACTTTCCTGTATACACCAGCTGGAGGTCTCCAAATAGTGCGTCTGCTCGCTCATGCTCGTTCGAACCCCCCGGCTTGCCAGAGTACGAATGCTCGAAGCGAACAGGCTCTGATCGGACGTGAAACTGTACCACACGGTCGATTGGTGAAAAAGTACGAGCTTATCGTGCATCGAACCAGATTTGCGGCTATAGTCAAGTCTTCCTTGCAGATAGAACTCAAAACGTGGCTCTTAACGGAACAGAATCGACAGACGTAAAGGTAATTTCGGGAGTACCCAGAGGAAGTGTGGTAGCACCGTTGCTGTTTACAATGTATGTAAATGTTCCAGTTGAATGCCCGGAAGCTCTTTAAGGATGTTCGCAGATGATGCGGTTGTCTGTAAGAAGATAGCAACGCCATTCAGGCAGTAACGATATTCAGAAGGACCCACGGAGGATTTGTGAATGGTGCAGGGGCTGCCAGTTGATCGCCAACGTAAATAAATGCAACATACAGCGCATACATAATCCATTACTGTACAGCTACACTACTGACGACAAATTGCGGGAAACTAACTACCGTCAACATCTTGGCGTATCTGCCTGGAGCGACATTCAGTGGAATGATCGAGTAAAACAAACACGAGGAAAAGCAGATGACAGACTGAGGTTTGTAGGAAGAATGTCAAGGAAATGTAATTCATCCACTAAACAAGTGGCTTACAAGGCGCTTGTTCGACCGATTCTTGAGTACTGTTCATCACTCTTGGATCCTTACCAGGTAGGACTGATAGAAGGGATACTGAAGGTCCAACGAAGAGCGGCGTGTTTCGTCACGGGATCGTTTAGTCTTGTGACAGCGTTGGAGAGATACTCAGCAAATTCCGGTAGCAGACGCTACAAGAGAGGCGTTTTGCATTACGGAAAGGTTTACTGTTGAAATTTCACGAGAGTACTCCTACGAAGAGTCGGACAAAATATTTCTTGCTCCCACATACGTCGCACGAAATGGACACAACGAGAAGATTCGAGGAATTAGAGCTGATGCAGAGGCTTACCGACTATCATTCTACCCACGCGTCATTTTAAAATAGAACAGGGAAGGTGGTAATAGCGGCACCAGAAGTACCCTCCGCTACGCACCATCCGGTGGATTGCCGAGTATTGACGTAGACGTAGATGTAGAACGAGGCGCTGTGCGGAGGGGAGAGACCGCCCGCTGCAGTTGCAACCGTCTAAATAGCAGCTTTGTTTGTCTGCTGGCTGTGTCGCCTCTGACGTACTCCAATCAGCTGATGGATCTACACTCAGGTCAATTTAGTTGCGATGTACTCGCATGTTCCAGGGTGGTAGTGCCTAATGGCGACATCACCGTGATCCGTAAGAGAAAACAGCTTGCTTTACAGTACAACGAAACTTTGGAAACAGTTGGGAGTTTGTCAGGAAAACTATATAACTGCCAACTTTTGTAATGAGGCTTTTTTTTTATAGCACCATCTGCTTTATTGATTCAAACATAGTCGGCCATATAAATCGCAAGATCTCTCGTCTCATCGTTATGTTGTATCGCACAGCTTTACTATCCGTTAACACAACATAACATGCAAAGAGACGTACTACTACCAACATATTGTTATAGGCGCGGAGTGGAAAAACTAGCCGAACACTGTGAGGCTGTTTCAAACAGTGTGGGAGACTATATCGCTGCTGATTTATTTCTCTCTTATCTTTATCTGCTTTGTTCAATAAAATAACGAAAATCGCTATTTAGTATGCAGTGCATTAATACAAATGAATTAATTTTTATGATGATAACTTAGTCCGCCCCTGGTAACTGAGTGGACGCCGGCACGTGTTCGGTCAGATGGCCTAGCTATCCTCTGTAATAAAAAAAAACTGAGTGAACGGATCAACGAACAACCTGAACGGGTATCATCGGACGTCCGCCACGATCAAATTCAACAAACGGTATAGAACAAAATGAGATAAAAAAAGTGGGGTCAGCGCGACAGAATGTCAATCCTATGGGCCCGGGTTCGATTCCCGGCTGAGTCGGAGATTTTCTCCGCTCAGGGACTTGGTGTTGTGTTGTCCTAATCATCATCATTTCATCCCCATCGACGCGCAAGTCGCCGAAGTGGCGTCAAATCGAAAGACTTGGATCCGGCAAACGGTCTACCCGACGGGAGGCCCTAGTCACACGACATTTATTTATTTTTATGATAACGTTACGAGAAAAGTCTTTTTTTAATTAAACACAGAATATCAAACTGTCAAGAACTAGCAGGATAATACACACTTCTGGCTTCTAAACGATCTGAGTCTACGTTCAGCCAGTCATAATGAAGTAACTTTAAAGGACTACCATAAAAGTACGCGAATATAGCAGTATGGGTAGCTACATAACAAAATCCAGTTAACAAATCATTCAGTGCCACAATGACGCAAAAAAGCAGTATGGGTAGCTACATAACAAAATCCAGTTAACAAATCATTCAGTGCCATAATGACGCAAATACAATTGGCAGAAGCAGAAAAAACACACACTAACAAGTGTGCAACTTAACAAGTTTTCCACCTATGGGAGAGAAGTTATCTTAAAATTTATTTACTGATTGTCGATCTACCTGCCACGGGCTCTTTCACATAAGAGGTAAAAGTCTTGTCCCCAGCATAATTAGAACTGGAAAACTGAGTCAAACAGCACTCCCTTGTTGTCCCAGTGATAGCTATGAATCTGGAACGTAAATGGCGAAGTAAGCTGCAGTTTCTATTGGAACGAGATACCTGGATTCAAAACCATATTATTTTCTACCCCTCTGTGATGCCTTGAATGAGAATAATTTGGAATAATCGATCCAGATGACAAGAAAATATCAACTTAATGTACCAGGATAATTCTGAACCAAACCAGAAGTGAACTGACGGTCACGTAGCTGCCAAACGTATTCTACAATGTTTCCAATTCTGAGAATAATTCTGAATACTTAATATCCAAATGACAAGAATATTGACGGAATTCACCAGGATCTTTCGGAACAAAACCGGTAAATAAATCGTGCCAATCTGTCTTAGAATAGCCATAGGCAAACTAAATTTGCTCAGCCGATGTGTTTCTTGAGCTGAATGGCACCAGAAAGCTCGCCCTTCGAAGACGCGATGTCACCACCTGCCACTGCATCGACTAGGAGCAGAAATACGTAGTACCAATGACTGTTCTTAGCATTTCTGTAGCTGTGGTTTGCGTCTAAAGCGTAGTTACAAATAATATTTAGAGGCACCGTTTGCAACTCGAACATTGTAAATAAAGGGCAGGGAAAACTGTTTCAGTGGTTCTACTCTTCTTTAGCTGTCATACGTATATTGTTTTTCTGCCTTAAGCAAACTGAAAATTATAAACCTGATTGTCTGTACGCGATTCGCTTTCTTAGTATTACCAGACGAAATTAATTTGATGTGTAAGTAACATTCATTTTAATATTATATACTAGAAAACAGTTTTCCTTACGAATGCTTGAATTAACACCACTTGTAATACACAATAGCACAAGTGAAAAGACAATATAGTACTGCTTGTGGATGTCCACATTTTGCAATCAAATTTTATATGCTGTGGATAACACATAGTTTCAACTCACAAAAATGAACCGTGTAAGGGAATTTTTCGCAGTGGTCGAAAAATAGAATTCAAAGCCTATGAAGTTAAGTTAGCAAATGAAGCAGTGCTGCGCAAATCCGATTCCAAGTTCTGATAACATGAAGGGAGAAGCGGTTGGGATGAGAATGTGAAACAAGGAGCAGAATGTCAACATTAATGTGTCAAATATGTCATACTTAAGCAAAACTGTCATTCATTTCACAGCAACTAAAGAAATGAAAGGTTGAATTTAATTGAACTGAATTTTATTTGATTCTGTAGAATTACATGGCGTACAGTGAATACACATGTAATGTAGGACATGTCAAAAGTACAAAAACCTTCATTTTCACATTCTTGCTAACTGTTGTAACATCATCGATTATAATTAAAAATATTTACAATACTGTAAAATTCATTTTTAGTCAGATAGTATTTTAAGTTCTTTGAAAACTTAGTGTCATGTACGTTTTCATGCCGTTTCTTAGGCAGACTGCATAGTAAACTAATACCTGAGTACTGGGCTCCTTTTTCAAGCATTGTCAGTCAGTGGGGTATGCTTTGTATGTCATTCTTCCTCCGTATGTTGTGTGTGTATACACTAGCATTTGTAGTCCACTTTGCACTGTCTTTTGTGACACATAGTATAGTTTTATATATGTACAAGGAATTAAGATGGCTTGTCTTTTGAAGCAGTTTCTGCATGTTTCAGAAGTCTTTCTTCTTAATGATTCTGACTGCTTTTTTGTGTAATGTGAACATCCTTTTTATGACACTGGAGGTATGAATTATAAAACGCCTTCAGTCACAAATTTTCGTCTTTTATTAAGTACGCAATGCATTTCCATCATCAGATGTAATTTGTGTTAATACATGCTTTATTTTTTCCCTTGAATGGGGTGAAATGCATATTCCTGTCACGAAAAGGTTATGGATTTCATAAGTCAATCGCGGAAAATATGTGCGAAATAGTAGAAAAGATGAACACTGTAAACTTACCACGTAGTCCAAGAAAAGCGTTTTTAACGTTTTACCACCATCAAACATTCTTTTCTCCATGAATTTTGAGTTTCCCCACACTGCAACTCCATATTGCAGGAAATGTTCAGAGAGTCCATGGTATACTCTGCACAGAAGCTGTTTGTCTGCATACAGTGGTAGCTGCCTCATTATAAATATGACGGAGATGATTTTCTTACAGACAGTATAAATATTTTGTTTCCATTTCAGCTTGTTATCGACGGTAATAACTAAGAATCTATTGGATTTTACTTCTTCTATTCTCGTTTCATCCACCTCTAAACCCATGTGTCTTTATTTCTGAACACTCCAAACAGTCTTTTTTAGGTTTATAACGAGTCCATTTTCCAGGAGCCTTTGAGCCGTGGTGTTTGCAGATATGTATGCTCTTCTCTCAAGCTGAGCCACAGTTTGGTCATTGTTCAGTATTGTCATGTCATCTGCATACAATATTTCCATTTCTCTTTCTTCAACACTTACCTCATTAACAAACAGATTAAACAGCAAATGCCCCCATTACCGACCCCGCGGCACTCCATATTTGATGGTTTTGGTTTCTGCCTGATAGGCATCCCTTATTGACACCTATTGCTTTCTGTTGCATAAGTACGATTCTATCCACTTCCCTACTTGCCCTCGAATGCCTTGGTTTTCTATTTTTCTTATCGGTATTTCATGGTCAATAGTGTCGAGTGCTTTGGAGAGATCCAGAAACATTGCAGATACAACTCATTTTTCATCTAAGAAATGTATAATGCGTTCTGTCAGACTGGCAATTGCTGAGTCTGTAGATCTACTATTTCTGAAACCCTGCTGCGATGGTATGAGAACGTTGTATTTGTCCACATAATCAACTAATCTATTATGCAAATATATTTCCAGGCTTTTTTGAGAAAACTGATATCAGTGAAACTGGCTTGTAGTTGTTGCCGTCGTCCTTTTCCCCTTTCATGTACACTGGTACCACCCTGCTAATCTTCAGCTTCTCTGGAAAAATTCCATCTCTGACAGAGCTGTTTGCTATGTTCAGCAAAGGTGAAATTATTGTCTCACTTACTTGCTTTATTACATGATTCGGTATTTTGTCGTCACCATATAATTTCTTGGACTTCATTTTCTGTATAGTTTTCCTCAGTTCATCTTCTGTGACTGGATTCAAGAACATGGTTCTGCTTGATTTTTTGTGACAACTTAGTAGCCTTCTTTTGTGGACTTTTTCGTTCCAGTTTTAAGTTCTCTACCACATTTTTACAGTTATCATTGAGTATGTTAGCTATTTCTCTATCATCTGTAACCACTGTGTTCTTTATTTTCATTGACCTGATATCTGTTTCTTTGTTTTATCCTGTCTTTCATCATTAATTGCGTTCCAAGCTGCCTTTGCCCTGTTTCTTGAGATCATTATGGCAGCATTAATTGCTCTTGATTTTACCTCTCGTATTATTTTCCTATACTTCTTTTGCAGCATTTTATAATTTTCAGCTTCAACCCTCCGTCTCAGATCCTGCAGCTTCCTTTACAATTTTATTATTTCACTGGTAATCCACTTCGTCTGATCCTGCATCTTTTCTTATCTCTTTACTTTGGCGAATGCTGTATTAAAATGGTGTTTAATTGTAATAAATGAAGCATATTTTTCATTTACATGCTGCATCTGTAGGGCTTCATTCCAGGTTTCCCTGCTTAATAGTGTATCAAAGATGTCATAATTTTGTTCACTATTGTTCCTGATTTCTTTAGTTGTTTGTTTTGGTTCATAGATTATGTCTGTACTTCTGCAGAAGTCGATCAGCTGTCCATGATGATCAGATATTTCTGTTTGGACTACATGTGACTCATAGTTAGACCAACTAATATTAGTAATGATGTGAGTAACTGTCTGACTTTCAGAAGTCACTCTTGTTGTTGCAGATATTGTTGCCTCCATACTGCACTGAATCAACAATTCTTCAAAATCTTGTCTTGGTTTTGATTCTTTTCCCATGTCAATATTGACGTCTCCACATATAATGTTTTCCTTCATATTCATTCTTAGTACGTTTGGCAATTTTTCCACAAAAAATTCTTCAATCTTGCCTCTTTGTGATCTGTACACACAAAACAATCTAAAGTCATCAGTCTCTACACCAGTAATTTCAAAGTCTTTTTCTCTAGTTATAAGTAACCTCGTAACTTTAATGTTTGCAATTTTTAGGGGCTTTCCTGGTTCAATAGATATGGAAACTGAGTCACTTTTATGTTTAGATCTACAGAAGTAACTGGATAAGATATAGTTCTTTATTGTCAAGTTAGCTATCTGGGTTTTAGTTAGACAATGTTTACTCTTACATAGTATGTCTGGTTGTATTTCATTTAGGACTACTTCTGCTACTACTTTGTTGTTACCAACGTATTGAATATTCTGCTGTAGTACTTTTATATAACATTTCTTTTGTTGACTTACATGCTGTGGACTGCATTCTGAGAGCATATTCTGTAGTCCCTCCTTTTTTCTGTGGTTCTTATATTTCCTTTCTCAGCTGTAACAATAGGTTTTTCATTCCCATTGCCTGCTCGTAATTACACCAATATAATGGTCGGTGATGCTTTGTCAGTAACAGCGGAAAGTGACTGATGAATGGATTTCTCAATTTTCAGGTACAGTAAAACCATAAGGACAAATAGGCATGGAGACTATGAGACGTACTAATATACGATCGTTAGGATACGGATGACATGAAGCGTTGACCTCAGGTGCCAGGCTGCCACATTTACAGGCTTATATAATTTTTTTAACCACCTCATTTCAATTATCTGGTCATTTAGAATTCAGTTTATTATACTGATTCATACTCTATCATTGATTTCATTCCGACTTTAGCAAGCAGACATATATCTCTGCACTAGTTCAGTTGTTACTTGAACATCAAACATACACAATTCTCATTTTTTAATTGCAGGATAATTTTTGTAAGTATCCAAATTATCGTACCGTTTGTATTTGTATAATAAACTCACAGAGATTTTAGGAACATTTTCGAACTAATAATCTTCATGATATAAACAAAGTCATAAAAAAACGTTGTTAGAAAACGTACGAATTTCAGTACTTAAAGCTAAAAGCCGTGTAAAACTTTATGTTGCAAGGTGAGAGGAACGAATTAATGATTAACTGAATGACAATAGTCTGTGTACTCGAACAAGATTTTGATTGTAATCCATAAATTTTCTGTTTCGAATGATGGATGACGTAGGTAGTAATTATATATATATATATATATATATATATATATATATATATATATATATATATATATATATGAGTAGTCAATCAGTTTTCCGATAGTTTTGGTGAGCTAGTTTTGTTACAGTGTTACACGATAAACATGCGATTTTGAAAGCGGACATCGTGTCAACCCGAATTTTTTGAAATTTCTCTTAGCACTTCCAAACCTACAGCTACACTGTCAAGAACTCAACAAGTTGCAGCAAATTTTGTTGGAGCAGATAGCCCGCAAATTCTTTTATGGCTACTGCAGCATCGGAGATCTCGGAGAAATGAAGATGAGTATTTGCTAATTAATTGTTTCTCCTAAACAATTGTTACGCCCTGATATATTTCAATTGTGGTGAAGGATCATGGGATTACAGCTCCGCTGCTAAGAAAGTTTTGCTAACAGAATTTTTTGAGTTTCAGGTTGATTTATGCAATAATGGACGCTGATACAATGGACGATTTTAAAGAAATCACTGGTATGGTCGTCTGAAACGAACTATACATTAACACAAAAAAGGGGAGTCGAGAGATGATTACTAAAAAATGGACACAAAGAAGGAAATGATGTTCATGGCATGGAACTACATCCCCACAGACAACTGAGATAAGTATTTTTGATTGTTCATTCTTTTTTTCCGTGTGCTAGAAATTCCGTTTGAAGACTAAAATTATAGTGTGAGGACTGAAATTTTCGTTCAAAGCGTTTAGAACTATGTTTGTTTATCAGTACGGTGAGTAATAGTAGCCAAAACTGTGCGCTACTAAAAAATCAGGAATAGGTAGCAGGCAATGTTGCGAGTTTAAACAACAACTTCACTGTTAATGAAAACGAAATCGAAGTAAACCGTGACGCATCAGATTGATTGAGGGGGGGGGGGGGTTATGGGACTGAATGGCGAGGTCATTAGTCCTGCAGTTCTAAAGTTACATGTGTAAAATAGAGGTGTCCGCTAAACGTGGGCGGATTCGTTCAGAGGGGTCAAACTACAAAGCGAAGAAGCTAAAAACACGCACAGTAGAAGGCATAAAATGATAGGCCAAATTTAAAAGCTGGAAAAACAAAAGGATAAAAGAGCGGTCTGTGCAAGGGGAGTGCTCATGGGTCCCAGACCCAGAAAACACGGAGAGGCCCCAACCACAACCACACTGCCCCTGCTCCAAGAATTAAGCAAAACCTTATAATTGAGAACAAAAACCACTTTCACGTAGGAAACTGAGCACCAGTTCGATCATCCTTGAGTCGTTTGCTAATATTAAAGACAAGGAATCTGGAAAGCTATACATAGCGTGAACGGCCAAAAATAAGGGACATTCCACCAATATACGAGATACCGTCAGTCTGGCTCCACAGCCACATTGTAGGGGTAGCTCGTTACAAAGAGATAACAATGAGTGCGCCTAGTATGACCGATGCACAGACGGCATAAAACAGTGGATTTCTTCGGAGACGAGCGGAAGGAAGAGCGCCAGACTGCAGTAGTCTCCTCGATTGTGCAGGGTTTATTGCTTAGAACAGTAGCGCACCAGATGTCATTCCACTTTTGGGCAAAGAGAGATTCAATGTCGATCCGCATATCTCAACTTGGAATCATGAAAGGGAATAGGAAGCAAGTATCTGCCTCTCTAGCCAAATGGTCGGCCAGTTCTTTTCCTGGGATATCCACATGACTTGGTACCCAGAGAAAGATAACTTAACAGGTGACACGGCCAAGGGCAGAGACCAAAGGGTGACGTAAGTAGCATCGGTCTATAGCCTGCAGGCTGCTCATTGCGTCGGTACGTATTAAAACAGGTTGTGAGATGTGTCGTCAAAATCCTTGCAGCACCCATCGGCGATCCTGGACAGCGACTTCTACATCCTTGGTCCTCCATAGTACCGGTCGCGACTAGGGGACTTGTAAATAGGGGCATAATGCCAGCGCCATGAAGAATAGTGTCAGAGACGTCTTGCACGACCGCATAACACAATCAAAGAGAGAGGTGTCGAAGTGCACAGCAGACGTATATAAAGGCAAATTGGCTCCGTGAACTGCCAACATGGGGGCCTGTCTGCCTGACGGTGGCAGGGGAACTATTGAATCACTGGAAAGTGGTCACTGTCATGAAGATCATTATGGGGTGACCAATGTAGTGAAGCCACGAGAGCAGGGGAGAAGATTATGAGATTAATAGCAGAAAAGGTGCTATGAGCATCACTGAAGTGGGTAGGAGATCCGTCATTGAGGAGACACAAATCAAAGTCTGTAATAAGTTAGTCAATTAGGAGACCCCTACCCATCGAAGTGGCACTCCCCCACAGAGTGTCGTGTGCATTGAAGTCCCTAAGGAGGAGATAGGGGGAGGGGGTTGCTGTATTGACGTAGGCAATTCAACATAAGGAAGATGACCAAAAACGTTGGAGAGTGGTCATTGTGGAAGTGCGTTTCTTGAAGAGGGAGACTGAATGCAGAATAAGAGGAAACAAGTTGTTATATTTCTGGTAGGTGACAGTAATATCTATTACAATTCCGCTGGATTATCGTGTGATGAGAGTCCAGGTTAGACATAAAGGAGGTGAGTGGAGGTCATGTCACTGGATGAGTGGTCATCATGGACAAGGATGGAGAGACATCCATAAAATTTGGGTCTGATTTGGAGTTAGGAGGAGACGACATAGCCCCCTGGGATGCCAGGGAAGACTCGTCCTTGGATTTGCGCTGCTGCTTCTTCTTCTCCCTCAGAGGGAGGGAGGAAGTGTTATAGCGATGTCCAGATCAGACAGAGAGCGAGCGGCTTTGGGGCCCTAAACCCGAGGTTGCAGGCTTCCTACATCGAGAACGCTAGGGAGGGGTGTTCTGAGAGGAAACCCCATCCCTAGAAGGGCCCAGGAGCTAGGAAAGAGGACTTCTTCTCTGGCTGAGGAGGAGGAGGAGGAGGAGGAGGAGTTCCTTGAGGATGGTTGTTAGGATGAGGGGGTAGGAGGCAAAGGTAGATAAGAGATTCACAGTGTGAAGTCTGTCAAACTTCTTCCAGGCCTCAAAGTAGCTGATATGGTCAAGGATCTTTATTTCCTGGATTCTTTTTTTCCTTTGTATACACCGGACACCCCAGTGAGCTGGGACAATACAGACCAGGGCAGTTTACAGAGTTAGGCAGTTGGGTACAAGGGCTCGCCATATGAAGAGGGCGGCCACAGTCACCACAGATGGGAGCAATATCGCATCACAATGACAGTGGCCAACTTGAGACAATGGAAGCAAATGCATGGGAGATAAAATGAATGGCTTGACACTGCATCAGTATACCATCATCTTGACCTTTTCGAGCAGGGTATTCCCCTCAAAGGCCAGGATTAAAGTTCCAGTGTCTACACGATTGTCCTTAGTGTCTCTCTGGACACACCACATGAAATGAACGCCAACTCATTCTATATTAACCCCAAGTTCATCATCAGACTCTAAGAGAAGGTCCCTATGGAAAATCATACCCTGTGTCATATTGAGAGACTTGTGAGGAGTGATAGTCACTGGGACATCTCCCAAGCAGTCACAGGCATGGAGAGAGGCTGACTGGTTGGTATAAGTTGTCTTTATAAAGAGATCTCATCTTGCTCAAGGACTCAACTTCACCAAACTTGTCCTCAACGTGCTCCACAAAAAAAATAAGGATTGGTGTCGGCAAAAGTCTCCCCATCAATCCTGGTACAGACCACGAACCGCAGAAAGGGTTTCACCCAAAGCCAGTGGGCCTGGCCCTCCTCCCATGGTGTAGCCAGGGGGGGGGGAGGAGGAGGGTGAGAAAGCAGAAACAGGAAATGAGACAGAACTATTCCTAGGAAGAGATGCTGGCACAGAAGAGAGGTCAGACTTTAATACATTTCATGTGCTGAATGTCTACCAAGGTACCACCCACGCCGATCAGGGTCTTGCTTCATGGGTGTCATCCAGCCAGAGCAATGGCCACCTGGCATGACAGTCATTGCTGGGAGTTCTGACGCCCCGAAAAGATAGGCAACCAATCCTAGGCTTTCATGAGGCATTCACATTGCAGGTTCCAGCAGTGTGATCCCTATGGTGCTAGAGGACTCAGCCAGTTGGGTAAATAACACCAGCCCCCCCCCCCCCCATATGGACTGGCTACCGAGCTAGTGACCTAACAAGGAGGTGAAAGGGCTATGGTGGGGTGAAAGGGAAGGGGGAAGGGAGAGGGAGAGAAGGAGTGGGGAAAGGAATCCAGGCGAAAGTCGCTAGGGACAGAGTTCTTCCCCTTATGGCTCACACTACAGATACCAAATTTAGAGACAGAGGTCAAACCCCAAAGGAGGACAAAAAAAGAAAAGTCGAAAAGGAGGAGGAAAGTAAACAAACCAAAACTGCAAGATTAAACGAAGTAAGGAGGATAGCCGGGCTGACATAAATAAGAACACCAAGAGAGGGGAAAGGAAGGGGCAAAGGGAGAGGGATAAGGACAGGGAGGGAGAAGGAAGGGGAGAATAAAGCATTCCTGAAAAGAAGTAAGGCTGCAAACGCTTAGGGACCTATGCATACCACACACATACCCACAAAGGTCCTGTGGGCCCTCGGAGGGGGGGGGGGGGGAACGAGATACCACAGAACCAGATTCGTGACAATGAGACAGTGGGAGGTGTTAATGTGATTGGTTGTTCATTGTTCCTTGGTTTTTACGAAACTGGAGTTACAGGTTCAAACAGTGGAGTTGTAGAATTATTGTCAAGGTTATTAGGTGAAACTGCTAATACCATAACTAGTACCTTAGGTGGCCAAACTTGTAAAAGGAAGAATACTTTGAAGGACCTCAAAACAGGACTGGAAAATAGTAATACAAGAATTACAGCTTTCTGACTGTTCTTTTGCTCTATTCTTGCCGCTGATGCCTGTCTTGTGAGTGTCAATTTTCATTTAACAAATACTGTGGAATTACGGTCAAAAGGTAGTTACATAGCAAAGTTACTCAGTAATAAAAGTTGAAATGTTATTCTTACATAGAGTGTCAGTCTGTGTACTGAAACTTTATTTGCTTTCTGTATTAATTTCAACTTACTTGTATTTGTGTGTTTGCTAATGACACAAATATATACTAAAGAATTGTCAATATGTAAGTGAGACACATTTTGCTTGGCATTGGAAGAGTTTGTTGAAAGAGTGGACTGCACACACTACGTAACCTAAAAAAACTGTGCTTAGTTGTTTTGAAGTGAATACCTGACTATACATTCAGAATTTTTTACACGAAATTAGTCAGTTTTGTTAGCAATCTTAATAAATAAACCAGACATATGAATTACTATTGACACTGAAAGATTCATTTCCTTACATTATTAAGAGATATGGGAGCTGTTTTATTCAAACAACGCCTGTCTGAGAATTACTTTGATACTGGCATTATATTACAATGAGAATATTGCTGTGAATTTTTGCTAACACAGTTCATGTACATCCTGTGGATAATTTATGGTTCAGTGGTAATTAGTAAAAAGGGGATGGATACTGTTTTGAACTAATGCACACTTGTTGGACTTGAAACCATTTTGTAGATACATATTGTCTTTTATATGCTGTTTCACATGATTTATATTGTAGTGCTAAAGGAAAAATGAAGTTAGTGATACACAGTGAGTATGATCAATATTACTTTCCACTATTGTTCTTGCTATCAAGCTGCTGAGTGACTGGTAGACTCTTAGGAAGAACTCGTTGTAGTTTACCAATAAAATGTGTCAAAATATTCACCTGGAAGAGTTCTACATTGTTTATGCTGGACACACTACTAAAAAGTGGTTTTAAATTACCTGAATGTATATAGTCTATTATGTTATTGGTAATAGCTGATTGACAGAACGTAATTATCTGTATTTTATAGTGTACACACACACACACACACACACACACACACACACTGAATCTATGTAAATATTGAATAATATACTAATATACAGAAAAGATTGTCTGACTGATATGAGTCACAGCAGTTTGTGAAGCTGTTTAGTCAATACTCTTGTCAGACACATACATTCTTACTTCCTTGTATTTATGAGTTGCTGAATGTTCATGTACTGTAAAGTCAGTTGTCAAGGATAATGATGACTGCAGAGTTTTGCTGTGTATTGCGGCATTTTACTACACTTATATTTCACATTTTACTATGGTAAAGGCACATAATCGCAGTGGACTTACACTTGAGTTCATTTGTTTGTCAAGAGATGCATTTGTATATGCAAGTTTAATTTTTATTGCATTTTGAGAAATGTGAATTATTTATGGGAGATAACGAAAATGTTGAAATGCAAGTCTACTATGGAGCCATGATGTGTGCATTTCCAGTATATTATGTCGAAAAAAAAATTGTGTTACAGACACAATGAATGCTATTTACACAGTACATTTATGGGAATTTGAAAGGAAGATTACTTCAGATAAGCTATGGTAAGGAATAGTTGTCATCTTACTGAAATCTGTGTTGGATCAGAAAAGGAGATAGCTGAATAAAATTTCCATAAAAGCTGTCACTTGTAATAAAACTGACTGGATTAATAATTGTTAAGCACATAATTTGTATATTGAACATATTGATTTGTCATTATTTGAGAGTTTTATTACATATCAATATGAGGAATCCTTGCACAAAACATGTGCCTGCACAGTATTCCTTATCTTAGATGACCACAAATCTTCAGCACTGAGAAACTGAAGGAAGAAAATTATTAATTGCTAATTTTATTACTTTACGAATATACACATTACTTTGATACATGAGAGGGACACTAGCACAAAAGTATGTGCCCATACCATGCTTCATTCTTCTGAAAAAATCATTATTTAATATTTTAATGTTTTCTTAATTATGGACTACTTTGCAGGGAGAGCAAGTATAATGTCAAAATGAATATAAAGACATGCAAAGAAACAAAATGACTTATATCAATGAAAATACAAACTGATTATCTTGCTATCTACACACTGTTTTAACTTCTATTCTGTCTTGGAGGTGATATTCAAGAATGTACCTGTTACCCACAAATGCCATTTGAGGAAGTCATGCACCCATATTGGAAGAATCGACCAAAACGTAACTTGCTAGTAAGCTAATGTCTATGCAACAGTATCTGTGTAACGATAATGAAATTTTAGACTTTAATATAAGCACCATGTCAGGTTATTTGAGCATCAACCATGTATAACTGTGCAGTTGAGGTAACATGTGTCACTAATAACATATGTTCTGATGGAAATACATTTATTAAATAATGAATAACTAAAGACAATGCAGCGGAATACATGAATGTTACAGAATGTGAGAAAACTAGTATCTGACTGCTCCAAAGAAAGTCCTTCACAGATAAAACACACTTTACACTTATCGATAGTCTCCAAATGGCCTTCCCCCCCTTCCTCCCCCCCCTCCCCAGAAATACAGAGCATGATAGAGAGGTTGTCTCGAGGCCATGTGGTGGTACGTAGGACACTGGCTGCAGTGAGACATAGTATCAGTGAGGCAGTTGAATACGGCGTCTAGCTCTGGAGATGGGAGGCATATCAGCTTGCATTGGTTCAGCAGGATCACTGTTATCACGTCAGTGCACTGAGGGGAGGCCCAAGGGGGTGTCATCTTGGAGCAACAGGGGAGCCAGTGGCTCAGGAGAGTCTTCTAGGGTCCAAGCAGGTTTTGTGCAGTGCACGAATACTGTTCAAGGTTTACCGTTGAGCATGATGCGCATAGTATTGGTGCTGCGAGTGAACACTTTGTGGCCTCGAGTAGGGGGGTTGAAGAGCTGCATGTATGGAATTATCCCATAACATGATAAAGTGGCATGTTTCCAAGTCCTTATGGACATGTGTGGAGTGGTGTAAGGCTTAGCTGATGGTGTCCAAAGGTTAGAGATGTGCATACAAACATGCTCGATTAGGGCAGGTAGTGAGCCTTGAGAGGAAGGTGGGACGTCATCCACGAACTTGTTCGGCAGGAGTAGTGGCTCACCGTACAGTGTTTCTGTGAGTGGTGCATTTGAGTCGTCCTTGTGCGCTGCACATATGCCTAGAAGTATGCAGGGTTGTGCCTTGTACCAGAGTCCACCATGGTACATGAGCACAGCCTTGAGTGTCCTGGGCCAACACTCCACCAGGCCATGCTCTGTGGGTGGAAGGGTATGGTGTATAATATCCATCTTTTTGATTTGCAGCTCCTTGTATTGGCCATGTTTGCAGTTAAAATTTTTGGATGTGAGGTCCGCTAGTTATGCAAAACACCGTGTTTCTCAGTGCCCAAACACGTTTCGGCACCACTGTGCCATCATCGGTGGGTTTTCGTTTTTATTTATTCTGCAATGTGAACATTTTTGTTAAATGATTATAAAATTATGTGCATTTTTAGTTCAAACAACAGATCGTTTCTTTTTGTAAATACCTTTACTTTTGGTGTGCATGAATTTTCTGGATCACTTTGGTGTTAATTACTACAGGTAGCTTGTCATCTGCAACCAAACAATGTTGATGAGAAAGTTTTTTGCTGGGAGTTAACCTATCTTCTAGAATGTAATTTAATTTTACGCCATGTGTTCGCGCCTATTTTCGTATTTACTTACGTTTTCGTGTGGCAAGCACTTCCATCTCCGCATCATGCTGAGATGTTGTGATGCATACGTAACTATAACAAGTGTTTTACACAAATACAGCTAAAACACTTTTCACTACACCAGAACACAGTGTGATTGTGGTTTGTTATGTGTCCCAGCGCAGTCACCAGAGAGTTCAGCGCCAAATTTGAATTTTGTTTGCATTTTTATCTCTCTCTCTCTCTCTCTCTCTCTCTCTCTCTCTCTCTCTGAGTGTGTGTGTGTGTGTGTGTGTGTGTGTGTGTGTGTATGTGTGTGTGTGTGTGTGTGTATGTATGTAGACTTCATCTGTTCGTGCTGTTTTCGTTTGTAAAGTTCCTTTAATGTGTTAAATAGTGTGACCTTGCAGAGTGTAGTGTATTCGTTTAAGACCTGTTTCCCTTCTGCTATTGCCTTCTGTATATGGAAGTTTTGCTGAATGGTCAGTTTGCTGTATAGGATGTGGCTGGTTTTAGTATTCTTAAGTCTGTTTCTATTGTGGTTGGGTGGTGATTGTTGGCTATAAGCTGGTCAGCAAATGTGCTATGGGAGCTGTTGCTTTTTAAAGCCCTGAGATGTTCCGAATAGCTTGTCTTGAAGTTTCTGCAAGTTTGTCCTATGTATACTGACTGGCAAGTGTTGCATGTCAGTTCATATATTGCTGATCTGTTTCTTGTGTTCTGATCTTTTTCTGTGCTGTGTTCTCTGTCCTGTATTCTATTTGGAGTCCCTGTTTCTTTAATATGTTGCCTATTCAGTGAACAATGTAGGTGAGTATGTGCCATTTCGATTTGTGTGTGTGTTGTTGCTCTGTTGTGTCTTGTGTGTGGTCATTGTTTGTGTGTTGTTTTGTTCTGTGCTGGGTGAGGCTTTGTGTGTGTGTGTGTGTGTGTGTGTGTGTGTGTGTGTGTGTGTGGTGTTCATTTTTGTACTGTTTGCATATTTTTGATTTAACTTGTTTACCATATGGGTAATATAACCATTTCCTACAGCTATTTGTTTTATCGTGTTTAGTTCTTGTGTGTAGTTCTGTTTGTTCATGGGTGTTCTGTTTAATCTGTGGAGCATGAATCTGAAGTTTGCATGCTTGTGTGTCAATGAGTGGTTTGATAGGTTGTGAATGGTGGTGCTTGTGGTTGTCGGTTTCCTGAATATTGTGAATGTGTGTGTGTTTGTTTTTTGTATGGTGAGATCTAGAAAGTGTAGTGTGTTGTTAGTTTCTGTTTCTAATGTGAAGTTAATTTTTGGGTGTAAGTTGTTTATTTCATTGTGTAGCTGTTCTATGTGTGTATGTGGTTCATCAATCAGACATATTATGTCATCAACACAACTGTACTAGTATATAACTTTGTAGTTCTTTGGTTTTATTATGAGTCTGAAGATAATCTGCTCCAGGTTGTTCATGAATATGTTAGCTAGGAGGCCACTAATTTGTGTTTTGCGTAACTGGCGGACCTCACATCCAAAAATTTTATGGTGCGTAACTTCAACACAGCACACAGAGCACACATTTGGTCGAACGGGTTAGACTCTAACTGGTGGGCCTGGTGCGTCATCAGGGACAAAGAACAGCCACACTGGGAGATCCACCTGTTGATGAATGCACAGGCAATGATGTAAGCCGTGATGTCCTCCAGAGGAACTGCCTCAACCCACTGGGTGCCCCAGTCGATCACAGACAGTATGTATTTGAAAGCCTCAGACGGAGGAAGCTGACTCATGAGATTGAAATAGCTGTGCCTCAGCTGCCGGGGGCATAGCAAAGGTGCTGAGGGGGAGCAAAGCCGACATTGCTATGTTGGCAGGGGGTTCATGCCCTCGCCCACATGTGACAGTCATTCTTGAATCCCAACCAGACATAACGTTCAATTACCAGTGTGGTGGTTGCTCTTTCACCTAGGTGGACCAAATTGTGTACGGCGTGGAAGATGTCACTACGCAGTTCAGTCAGAATGACTGGTCGAACCCTGCCTGTCGGTGTGTCAGAGAGCACCGGTGTTGCCACTCTTGGAAGGTGGCACATTTCAAGCACAATTGAACTTGATTGATTGGTGCGTAGCTGTTGGATTGATGTGTTGGTGACCTGCCTATGTGGCATGTCTTTGAGATCGATAAGTGCGGTGATGATATTAGCCCACAAGTGGTAGTCCACAACCACATCCCCCCGCCCCCCTAGATGTATAGTGAGTCTGTGGCATGCTGGCAGATGAGGCTGAGGTGGCGAAACTTGCAGGGAGGGAGATCCTGAGTCTGGTTTGCGAATGGAAGTGTTTTAAGATCTGTGTATATAGTGAAGGTATGTCCTTCAATATTGTTATGGAAGTATTTGATCGCCTCATAAACCACTAAAAGTTCTCGATCAAATGCAGACACTTTGCACTGAGACAATGTCAGTGTCTTTGAGAAGAAGTGTTTCCATAGTGTCACTCACATGCTGTTCTAGCACAGCACCAGTGGCTGTGTCAATAGCATCTGCTGTGAGTGACACGTGTGCTTCTGCGATGGGAGGGGGGGGGGGGGAGGGAGCAAGGGTAATGGCCTTGGAAAACACAATCTTCAGACAGTTGAACACATCAATCATGTCTTAACCAAGGGAGATGCCCTTTGCCTGACGTTTTATTCATGGCCAATGCATCAGTCAAATGTATCTCTATGAAAGGTGCATGGGAGATGTGTCAGCGATAAAAACTGACCATACCTAGAAAGCATCTTGGTTCAGAATATTCTGGGATCAGAATGAGATCGATGCAGTCCGAAGTGGGGTGCACGCCATCAAACAAAACTATATCACTCAGAAAAATCATAGTAGTGCCACTAAGCTGCGACTTTTCTCGGTTCGCTGCCGCTTGATTCCAAGGCTGCGTGAAATTCTTCAAGGTGCTGCTGATGCTCGCTGACAGACGATGAGAACATGAGAATATCATCGAGGTAAGCATAGGCAAAGGGAAAGTTAAACAGCACCTAGTCAACGAACGTTGCCACCTTCGGGCGGCGTTTTTAATGCCATAAGTCATGATTTGATACTCAAAGAGCGCAAACGGCACAAATGTTGGATGGGTGCATGGGAATTTGGTGGTACACTTTACAACCATCAAACACTGTAAACACTTGGCCACCATGTAGCAACTGTGTGAAGTCCTGTATGTGGGGAATTGTGTAGATATCAATTATTGCATGAGAATTTAGGTTTTTGTAATCACCGCACATATGGAATGGAATGTACCATGTCTCTTTAACATGAGTTGTATTGGCAAGGACCAGTTGCTGTCCGAGGGTCGTAGGAATGGGTCTTTGACAATGTCTCTAGCACAGCATATCTTGAATGTTTTAAGCCACTGAGCCTTGTGTCGAATCAGCGCCTCTTCCATGGTATTCGTTTTATGCCAGGTGCCACTGGTGATGGTGCCTAAGCATTAGGTGAGGCAGTAGGGGGGGTCAAGTGGCATGAGCTGCACGTTGCTGGTAGCTGATGAAACATAACACTGACAGGAGACAGATTGCTGATGCACAGGAGACGGGGGTGAGTCTGACAGCAGTGTGAGTGATGTGTCAGATGATATCGGGAGATCCTCGGTGGGCGCTCTGTGATGGCAGATAGCGAGTGTGGTGGCATGTTAGCAGCAATGACAATGTTGCAATCACTATGCATGTCATGTGTAAGTGGGTGCAGCTGCTGGGCCTCATGTAGTGACATCCGTGTAATTGCTGTGTATAGAGGAAGCGGTGTGTTGGCCTGAGTCACAACCGTCATGCCAAGATTGGGCTCAGAAGCTTGGATTTAGATAGAGAGGCGATGTAAGTCCGCCAGTACTCGTTACAGTTTGTGGGACATCGCCTTAATGCGTGAGAGCAGCTCTGACTTTTGTGCATGGAAGGCTGCTCATGGAAGGGCTAGGAGAGCATGGTCACAATCTCAGAGGCCAGTGAAATGCATTCCGTGAGGATTGCCGACTGTGGAGCCGAAGGGACAGGCATTGGGTGCAGCACATGGCTGTCATCATAGGAGATAAAAACATCTGAAGAGTGGAGAAGTGCCACGGCTTGAAGGTCAAGTGAGAGGGCATAGTGGTAGAGGAAGTTCAACCTTCTGACAGGTTCATCCGTTTCAGCCATGTAAAAAGTCCATGGAAAAAGATTATTGTGGGAAAGACAGAGAAGTAACCTGAAAGAGCTGTGAACGGTGATATGTGATCTGTTCACAGCGGTGAGACGTAATGAAGCTGGAGAGGGATCAGTAGGTGTCACAGTGGCAGGGATGAGGCTGACACCTGCTCCTGTGTCCACAAGGAAGGAGAGGCTGGACACAATGCCATGCACATAGAGATGCTGAGTGTGTGCCTGGGGCAGACTCTGTGTGACCTAGGCTGGTAGGCGCCAGGAAATAGAGGATATCATTCACTAGGGCAAACCACGTCTTAGGATTGTCCTTTTGCTGGGTTGGCAGCTTAGAAAACCTTAGAGGGGTAGTATTAAGAGTTGATGAGGAAACAGCCAACAGCCGACATGCACTGAGGCAGGGGAGCCATCGCCGGCGATGGGGCATCGGAGGGTGGCGCAGGAGCGGCAGACGCGGGCAGAGCAGGGATGGCGTAGTCCATAACAGCAGGGCTGGGTGTGTGGGCAACAGCAGCGAGCTGAGCAGGTGCACACGAGACAGTGGCGCTACAATTGGAGGCAGTAAGTGCAAACGATGCAAGTGCAAACAGGGAAGAAACATTGTAATCCATAGCAGCATGAGTGGGAACGAAAGAAGTTGCGGCATGTGGACCGGTAGGTTTGAAGTGAGTGTGAGCAGAGGATGGGCGTTATAGGTCGGTGTGCCAGGAGCCAGCATGGAAGCCGCGAGAGCGAAGCCATCCAGCGTGGCAGGAGCGACAGGCATCGCAGAAAAGCCGTGTGGGTGGGAGACAAGATGCGCGAAAGTGCGAGTGTCCGATGCTGTGGAAGCGATCGGCGTCGCCGCTAAAGCAGATGGTAGAGCTCACATAGAAGAGGCGAAATGTGATACCTGGTGAGAATGCAGGCGAACCTATGTGGCAGAGGCGACCGGCATCGCCGAGTAAGTGTGCAGAAACGAAACCATGGGACCGGAGCCCATCATGGCAGGGTGAGGGGTGGGCATTGTCTAGACGAATTGTGAAGACGCTGCAGAATGAGGAGCCGAGTTGGACAAGGCAGTACGCTTTGGACTCACTGAATGGACCATGTAACTCCATCTTTGTCTGTGGGCCAGCAATGTGGTGCGGAACACCCTGGCGACATCCTTTACAGGGATGAGGTGACCCAGCAGGCCATTCGGCCCAGCGTGGTCGGCATGCAGGGCCGCAGGCGAGGTCGGCCATATTGTGCCGGATGAGGCTGGCATGGTGGCGTCGGAAACCAGTGAAACAAAGTCACATAGTTCCACCTGAGCCATGAGTAGGTACGATAGCAGATTCACAGACAATCTTCACTTTACGTATGGGAAAGTCCGAACACAAAGGAATAGTAAGATCCTTCGTGGCAGTGAACAGTGGGAACCGAAGCACATGAAACAAAGGCGATAAACAGTCACAGTTTTTTAATGTTACTAACGCTTGTTGGGGTCAACACTGCGATTATTAATGCAGTTACGGCAAAATACATGACTTATGACATACATCTCTATGGAAATTCATTTATTAAACACTGAATAACTAGACCCAATAAAACACAAAACATGAGTCATACAGCATGTGAGAAAGCCAGCATCGGACAGCTCCAAAGAAATTCCTTCACAGATAAAACGCATTTTTCACTTTATCGATAGTCGTCACAAGTGTTTCCTTGTTCACTATGCTGTGTATGTTGCAGTCGTGAATAGTGACTAAAAGTCATTTGTTTGTATTTGCAGGAATTACTGAACGCAGACTGTATGCCTAAGAACGCCAGAGAAATATAAAGAGAGTGGAAGGAGGAGTTACCACAAATAGACAGGAATCTTCTCAAGCAGTGAGACAAGCATATAAGAAGAATATATACAATTTTCTTTATAGTTTTGTGTAATTGATTCATTTATTTATTTTTCAAATTATGTGGAAATGGACAATGTTTAAATTTCACTCTTTGTATTAAATTTTTCTTTGAGCATGAATTCATAATTTTTTCATATTTGATCTACTACACACTTGTCACATTTTATGTTCACTAAAGTAAACTTCATGTTGTGCTGACTGGTAATTTTTGGTGAATTTTATACTATGTTTCTGGCGACTGATTGAAGTTTCATTTGTGACAGAGCATCGTGTCTGATTCTCAGCTGCGATACTCTAGGGGAGAGGGGGGGGGGGAGGGGTGTTGAAACGTACCATAAAAATATATGGCTGCTGAGCGTGGCTAATATTCTCTCAACTGCTGTAAATAAACATTTATTGATATTACGAAAACAGAGTAAGATATTAGT
The DNA here is from genome assembly GCF_023864275.1 of Schistocerca cancellata. Lineage (NCBI taxonomy): Eukaryota > Metazoa > Arthropoda > Insecta > Orthoptera > Acrididae > Schistocerca > Schistocerca cancellata. The sequence continues at coordinate 777,946,271 of NC_064629.1, read as the reverse complement.
GCAACATTATGATTTTGTTCTAGTTTAACAGGAACTGATGTTTGGTCACATATTTGGAGCACAGTATTTAACGTCTCATCTCTATCAAAATAGACATCGTTTCTAATAATCAGAAGAGCGGCCACATAAATGATACTATTCTGTGCAACGCCTGAATTTCGACTTGCTCGTCAAGTAGCATCTATAGTTAAGAAACGATAATAAGACAGCAGTACTGTACTGCCAACATACCATTGACGATGAAACTGGTGTTTTCAGACTAAGTGCAATTTTCATTTGCTGCACATGCAGAATGTATTCGATAAGAAAACTGGGTCTGTAGTAGTTTAGACCTATCTCTGCACCTACAGGCCTTGTATTACAATGACTTTTCAGTTTGGGCACCCGTAACCAAACAAAAACATCTCGTCTTCCAGCACGCCTATTGCATCTTCGAATGGCTCTGAAAATGTCACGAGTACTTTTGCAATGTTTTTGTCATAATAATAATTTCTTTAGAAAGGCCTGTCTCCAGAAGCATTTCCATGATTTTATCGTACTGCCTGACTACAGACTGTAGCATTCCAAAGAAGCTGTGCCACCTACTCTCCATTTGTTTTCTGTATCGAATTTATGTCACCAGGTTTCTTATGAAAGGGACAGCACCTCTGGCAACGTAAGTAATGGAGTAAATCATTGCAGCGTCGTGTTATCAAATAGTTGTCATAGAAAATGTGTATGGCGATAGTATTGGGTCAAGGGCGGTCCTGAGCCACTCTGCATTGTTGCCAGTTGTATCCAAGATGGCGACGATGACGTAATCCAAGATGGCGGATTTTAGCGGGAAGTTTCGAACCCCAAAGTATCATTATCCAAGATGGCGGCTGCGATGACGTCACCCAGCCCCACCCCCCCCCCCCCAGTTCTGCCCCAAAGTATCGTTATCCAAGATGGCGGTGATGATGTCATCAACTGACACCAGCTGATATCATCCAAGATGGCGTCTGTGACGTCAGTTGATGACGTCATCTAAGATGGCGGCCGTGACGTCAGCTGATGATGCAAGTACCGTTATCCAAGATGGCAGGAAAGTGCTATGGCCCCCTGCCATGCCTACCCTGGTGGGAAGTTCAAATTCCATAAGAACAATGCAACCTCTACTAACCTAAGGAAATGGTGGGTAAGAAAGGACACTTGGGCTACCTCCACTAACCTAAGTCACCTGACCACCACCTAATCCTAGGAAATGGTGGGGAGAGGACTCGACCTGTGCTTGACGTAAGTCTTTATTTTGCATGCACTACTTATTTAAACAATTAGAGGCAGTACAACCATCAAGTGTGTTCACCATGAGGTCTTGGTCTAGTACACAGTACCACCACCAGAGGGCACTGTCGTCCCTTCCATGACGTAATCCAAGATGGCGTTCTCATGGTGTAGAGGAAGGGCCACGTAACAGGGAAATTCAGGGGTATATTGTTTAATTATTAAAAAAATCAGTTTGTGGGGTTTGGATTCCTCTTACTCATCATTCTCTGCCGTAAGAAGTAATTACATGGAGCAAACATGATGCATAAACTAATGTTCGGCACTGTACTCTGGGTGCCTTAACCTAATGTTGTTCCATTAAGTGGTTTTCGATGTCACCCCCCATTTTCTTAAACTATTGTACCGTCATTGATAGCAAATTAAGTAATTAGTTACGTCCTCCCACCATTTCCTGGTACACTTTTCGAATTTCACATGCTTTTGAACGCCATTTCTGACGCAGTCTTCTTTGTCACCCATCCCACTAAACTTTTGCAATGCGTATTACATAAAAATTATGAAAATTAACCCAGTGTTCTGCTACATGTCACCCACTCACGCACTGCCTCCCCATAACTATTGTACTGCTAAAACCACGTTGATATAAAAAAATCTATGGAAATTAATTAAATCGATATTTTTCACATGTATGGGATAGTTTTTTTTTAATTTGTAGCATCCTACTGGTCGGTGAAATCGCTGGAACACGGTTTAAACAAAAGATCGCTAATAAAAAAACTCATCCCGCCACTCGACGCCCGTCGCTGCAGCTGCCTCCGTCGCTGCCTCAGGCCCCGACCCCATGCCAGCCGCGGCCGCCACAGCATCGCTCTGGCGTCCATGGGTCGCCCCCCCTCAGGCTTGTGGGTTAGGGATACAGCAACTAGGCTGCTCACAATGGCCCATTTCAACAGCGTCTCCTCCTCCGCCGTCAGGTCCTCGCTGATCATGTGAGGTACAGCACACACCCCTATCCACCTCGCCACAGAACTCCATGGCGCGCTCGCACCGATCCCATACGCGAAATGCCTCCAGGCGACACCTGTGTTTACCATTGCTGCCGCTATACCTGTGGATACTGAAGTCACAGACCGCGCTATAGAAATTTGTTCTAGAATAGCACAGGCAGCTTTCTCCCTAGCGATCCTAACAGAACATGCAAGCTGTGTCCAGCCGTGCGTACCTGCCCCAGCGTGACTTATACCTCACCGCAAAACGTCCACGTGGCGACTCACCATTTAAAAGATTCTCAGTGTTATTATGACGTCACACGGTTATGTAAAATAAGAGTCAAGTCGACCTCTCGGAAATTGTATAGTGTCCCAGAAATAGTTAACGTTCGCTTACTTGATGTCTCAGCTTGTATGCAAGGAAATTCTTGCCCTAACAGAACTTGTTTACGAAAATAGCGCAGAATAACGTTGAATGCAGTCTTCCTCGCGTTCCTAACTTGGTAACCTGTCCATCATGTGTTATCCTTCCCATGTTCAACACACACAAACGTTCCCACCACTATTTAGAGACTCCTATATCCCAACACAAAAGGATGTCTTGTGAATGAATCGAGCATTATGATTGGCTCTTACCGAATTTACCCACCGAATTACTGATGCCGCCATTATCGAAGCACCATCTGCCTTTTTTTTTTCTTATTTGAACAGTTCTCGGGTATCCGACCGGGTAGCGTCGTAATTTCTCCGCAATATTTCGGCAGACGTACACGCTGCCATCTTCAGGTGGTTCCTGACGAATGCTGCGCTGTTCCTCTCGGCGCCCTATGTATACTAGCCGTTACCCCCTCCACCCTTCCTCTCCTGGTGTTTCGGTGCGGCCGGCGCGGCGGCTACTGAAGGTGGTGAGGGAAGCGGCGCCTGGGTCTGAACTGGGGTCTGCAGTCTCCCTGCTGCCGCCGTCGGGGGCGGTCCTCGATCTCTGGGACCGCGTCTTTCTCTCCAGGCTGAGCGCAGGGTTCCAAGTCTGACTAAGTTGAAGGGAGCTGTCTTTATTAATTAGATCGTCCGGTAGTCGGATTTCGATGGCCTCTTAAGTTACGCAGTCCCAGAAGTAGAAGGACTGACAGAGTATTTTTGTTTTTTCATAAGCCATAGTATGGCCATTCTTTATACAATGGTCAGCCACGGCTGATTTAGTGGCCTGGCGTAATTCGGTATGGCACTTGTGTTCCCAGTACCTCTCTTCTACAGTGCGGACTGTCTCCCCAATGTATGATTTTCCGCACTGACAGGGAATTTGATGAACGCCTGGTATTCGAAGGCCTAGGTTATTTTTCACTGAACCCAGTAGAGTCAAGGTTTTTGCAAGGGGTCGGAATACACATTTCACATTGTGTTTCCCGAAGATTCTGCCGATTTTTCTTGAGGTGTTTCCGACAAACGGAATGCACACCAATGAGTTGTGTTCTTCTGTTTCTTCTTCTTGTTCTCTTGGCGCAGTCTGTCTGAGTGCGTGTCTTATTTGCTTCTGGTTGATCCCATTTTTCCGAAATGTTGTCTCGAGGTGCTGCAGTTCTGCTGGGAGGCTCTCCTGATCGCAGATCGATCGTGCCCTCTGAACAAGTGTGCGCAAAACGCCTTCACGCTGGGAGTTGTGGTGGCAACTGAAGGCATTTAGGTAGAAATCGGTGTGTGTAGGTTTTCTGTATACACTGTGTCCCAGCTTGCCGTCAGGTTTCAGTTTCACCAGGACGTCAAGAAACGGTAGGGCACCATCCTGCTCCACCTACATCTTGAACTGTATGTTGGGGTGCAACGAGTTGAGGTGTTCGAGAAATTCATTTAAGCTGTCCCGTCCATGTGGCCAAACAACGAACGTGTCATCAATGTAGCGGAAGAAACAAGTTGGTTTTTGTTTGGCTTGTTCTAGCGCCTTCTCCTCGAAATTCTCCATAAAAAAGTTGGCTACAACCGGTGAAAGCGGTCATCTCATGATCCCATGGCGACGCCAACTGTCTGTTCATAATAATTTCCGTCGAACAGGAAATATGTTGAGGTGAGCACGATCTCGAAGAGCCTTGTTAGGTTGTTGTAGAATTTCTTGCTTATCAGATCGATGGAGTCTTTCAGTGGTACCCTAGTGAAGAGGGCCACTGCGTCGAAGCTCACTAACAAGTCGCTATCCTGGAGCCGAAGTTCTTGTATACATCGCACGAAGTGGATGGAATTGCGGATGTGGTGTTCGCATTTTCTCACAAATGGACTAAGGAGACCCGTCAGGTGTTGGGCCAGTTCATAGGTTGCTGCTCCTATGTTGCTGACTATTGGACGCATAGGTGTCCCATCCTTGTGGACCTTTGGTAGCCCATACAGTCGTGGCGGTGCAGCCACTCGTGGTCGAAGTTTCTTGACAGTTTTTCCATCAAAGGTACTGCGAAGAAGTTCAACGGTTCTTCTTTGAAGGCGACTTGTCGGGTCTCCTTCTATCCTCCTGTACGCTGCGTCATCGAGAAGTCTGTACATTTTTCTCTTATATTCTGAGTGCAGGAGCAGTACTGTAGCATTGCCTTTGTCAGCAGGCAAGACCACCAACTCAGGATCGCTGCGTAACTCGCGGATGGCCGCTCTCTCCTCCTTCGAGATATTCTGTTTCAGTGGTGCGGCCCTGGTGAACGCACATCACGTTTCACGACGTATTTCTTCTGCTTCATTGGCTGTCAGAGTGTATGTGGCCTGCTCCACACTGCTTATAATGTCCACAATCGGTAGAGATGTCGGGGTCGGGGCGAAGTTGAGTCCTTTCTCGAGCACCGACATTGCTGCGTCATTGATCGTTCTTCCTGTATGGTTGATGACAGTACGCTTAGGTGGTTCTTGCGTAGTCTTCTGTCGTGGCACAAGGCGTTCAAACTTCGATGTCTGTTTACTCTCAGCTTTTCTTCGTACGCCGTCTGCTTTTTTCCAGGTGGCAGCGTCAGCCCATTCCCATGATATGATAGATAGAACTGAAGATATCCTGAGGTGGGCATCCAGCAGTTTCTTCGAAGTGTCATCCAGGCAGCGGCGAGTATAATGAATTCTCTCTCTTACCAGCTCTAAGCTGGCTCGTCTCATGATGCACCTGGCCGCTGCAGTCCTTATGTGGTGAGTTATCTTGGCGAAAGGCGGCACGACAGTACCGTCTCGGCGTCTAACCAGGAATGCAAGTGAGCACAGCAGTCGCTCCTTGTTCCGCAGCTTGTCTAGCATCTTCATCTGTTGAAGCATTTCCTCCCAGTAGAGGTACTTGATATGCGATCTGAAGTTTTCCTGGTGTATTTCCAATATGAACAATTCTCGGTATCTGACTGGGTAGCGTCGTAATTTCTCCACAATATTTCGGCAGACGTACACGCTGCCATCTTCAGGTGGTTCCTGACGAATGCTGTGTTGTTCCTCTCGGCGCCCTATATATACTAGTCGTTACCCCCTCCACCGTTCCTCTCCTGCTGTCTTCGGTGCGGCCGGCGCGGCGGCTACTGGAGGTGGTGGGGGAAGCGGCGCCTGGGTCTGAACTGGGGTCTGCAGTCTCCCTGCTGCCGCCGTTGGGGGCGGTCCTCGATCTCTGGGACCGCATCTTTCTCTCGAGGCTGAGTGCAGGGTTGCAGGGTTCCAAGCCTGACTAGGTTGAAGGCCGCTGTCTTTATTAACTAGATCGTCCTGTAGTCAGATTTCGATGGCCTCTTTTTCTTTCTGCAGGTGAGTTTCAGCGAGAAAATAACTATTTTACACAGATCGTCATATTATACCGACAATTGTTCCATGCAAAGTACCCCTACATATCATCAAATATGGAAAGACCCTTACTCAATTACACTGCTCTCTCACTGAGGACAGCAGCTTGAATATTAGTGCGCAAAACCGATCTCCAACCCAGCAATATATCACCACGTACCCTGTCGATGTAGTAAACATACAGTTTGTGTCCTGCACCAAACAAAATCATCCCTTTTGCAACATTACTACATATACCGCGAAGACTGACAACACCGTATACACTCCTCACAGCACTAGATATTTTGCTGCAACTGACGATCCCAAGTCATCCACCCCCAACGCGATACCAGAGCAATCTCAGCAGACCGAAGTCACTCTCAGAACTGTTCTACAAATTTGGGCTCATTTCCCGTCGGCACAAACGCGTTACTGTTTCTGTTCCGAACCTGCTTCCTTGCTTGCTCGCTTTTCTACACCCAACTCCAGACTCGTGGATTATAAGAACACACGTATTTTCGCATGGTTCGCCATAATATTATAGCATTTTCGCGGTACTTGTCGATATCATGCGCTTGGCAGCATCCTACTGATTGTATGCGCAACATAATTCCCAAGATATAGATGGAAATTATTTCTCTAGAAACCTGAAACTTTAGCTAGGTGGGGCGTACTGTAAACCACTCGGCTACTCGAAAAAAAAAGAGAGAAAACTGATATTTCCTCTCGCAGATACCCATGTCAGTGATGTAGTAGATTCCAAATCATCCCTATAATTTACAAGGGCAACTAAAGTGTCTCTTATGTCTAGAGAACCGGCAAACGTGTCGTCCACATGCTAGATGCACACACCACAATCTATCTTCTCTCAACTAAATATAGGCGCAAAAAGTGCAGAAGCAGTCAACTGAACAGTTTACATGGGAGAGAATAACGATCCAGCACTAACGCACCTCCATATTCAATCTTCTGAAATTTCCACGCAATCACGAAAGCTATCCAACACATACTAAGTATTAGTTCGCTATTCGGTCGTCTAGAGGACAACACGGTTAATTCATCTACATTCCTACACTCCAAGAGGCCTCTCCAGTATGACAGCTCCTACCGTTAACGGGAAACGTGAATCCCCCCCACACAGCTCACTGGTGCTGCAGGCCGAGTGCATACAGGTAGAATGTATATCGTAAGAAATCGGTCACATATATATTTTCTCCCTGTACTTACAACTAAATGTTGTGATCGCGGTCTCAGTTGAACAATATTCGACAATGAGCAAAGTATCGGAAATACACTCTGTTGATGGTTGTGGCTCTGGAAATAGAAATATCAGTACCATTCTTATGGCTTGACATACTCTTCCCTTTGCTACCACGGTACTCGACGTCAAATCCATACCTTCCTTTGCACATGTCTGAACACAAACACATGCTTTATAAGCCTGATGCTCAAGGCAAACCTGTCTCGCACTCCCTACTACTAAGTATACTACTTCGTCAATAACTGATCACTGGCGATACGAAATAATACTGAACGAAAATCAGCGATGGGTGGACATGTCTCATAAGTTTTTCTTGCGAGTGCTACCACCTTGTCTTAGAAAGAGAGGTTTCATCGTCTTGCAAACTGCCAGATGTTAAAAAAATCCAATCCCAACAACTACTGTATGTTACTGTCACAAGCAGTCGTTTTTCCAGACAAATACTGAGATGGTGATCTCCGGAGTGTATAGTATCAGACCAACACCTCGCCGATGGTGCAACCTCGTTATAAAATTACTGCATTTTGAAATAAATTCGACTGAGGAGCACGATATGAACCGGTATTTGCAACTCCTTCACGCCACTGCCGCGAGATATTTCTCCAGTATTTGTAACGCATTCTATCTCGATGCAATGTCAGAGGGTCGGTGATATATCCACTGCACTATAGCCAATGGTTGATTGGCTCTGAGCACTATGCGACTTAACTTCTGAGGTCATCAGTCGCCTAGAACTTAGAACTAATTAAACCTAACTAACCTAAGGACATCACACACATCCATGCCCGAGGCAGGATTCGAACCTGCGACCGTAGTGGTCACGCGGTTCCAGACTGAAGCGCCTAGAACCGCACGGCCACACCGGTCGGCCAATGATTGATTGAGAAGGATCACAAACAATAGTAGATGGTGTGATGATTGAGGTCGGAAGAAATGTACACAAGCTTTTCAGATCTCTAATGCCGCGCTATCCGCTAGAAATGCTGTCAGGGATTTGGAATCAAGTCTTTCCGTTGAAGCACATACCTGTGTTGGATGCTATGGAGAAGTCCATTAATGATTACACCCACTAGTGAATCATATTTCTGGCAGTCACATATCTCGAAATGAGTCACCTTTCTCGAACCTATCTGATACAGTAAAATTACTACTTCGTTTTAGGTAGCCCCTATGCATCCTGCAACTGCCCCCTCAGACTCTAAACTACCATCCCTGCAGCTTTGACCACGTGATCGTTCCAGTGTAAGTCTGAACTGAGTAGGGATCAGAGGAAACTATATCACCTCCTGCAATCCGTGTAGAAACAGGCGAAGCCGAGTTACTATGACAGAACTGTGTTTTGATCATGCAATGAAGCCTGCTCCTGCAACACGAAGTAGTATAAAAGACAGTATGGGAACTGGGGGAAGGATGTGGATTTTGCTTCTGCATTGTGGTGCTCCTCCAAACTACATACAAATACTACAGATCCATGTCCATTCACATCTGTCTCCCCAAAATACTATCTTCGTTATTCTGTACCTTCCATCAGAGAAACATTACGAACTATAAAAGCTCAACTAACTTCATCCGATAGATAACTAGATAAGATTTTTACTGCATCTCCCTCCTCCCATATATCGAAAACAAATACTGCATGCATGCAGGCATCGAGCACATGTGACGATCCTATTAAATATACAGGTATTGATCCACTGCACAGACCAGTTTAAAGTTCCATCACCTGTACTGTAGGAGGATGATCGTATCCCACACACCATACTGTAAGCCGCAAGAGACGCTCCCTGTGACCCTATCTCGTTGTTTGAAACATTTTGTTTTCTGCTCTAACACGCTTTGTGCACTGATAAACATTTTGTTTTTCTACCATGACTAAGGTCTGTGTCAGGTTCTAAACTGATATTAAGATATTCTGATCCACTGCCTCTCGCAGACAACAAGGAATCACCCCAAAGTACAGTTATCCAAGAAATCGCACTGTGACGTGATCGACATCATTCGAGATAGCTGCTGTGATGCCAGCTGATGACGCGATTGACGTCATTCATTTAGACGTTCTGATCCGTGACCTCTCGCAGACAACAAGGACTCACCCCAAAGTACAGTTATCCAAGACGTCGCACTGTGACACGATTGATGTCATTCAAGATGATTGCTGTTACGTCAGCTGATGACGCAAGTACCGTTACCCAAGGTGACTGGAAAATGCCACACCTCCCTGCCAAGCCCCCCAGGTGGGAAGTTTGAATTTTGGAGGGAAGATAGGTCAATTGGGCTACCTCTAGATGTTGAACTGAGTAAATTATATTATTACTGCTGTTACCATAACACACCTCATACACTGGATGATTTTAAATGAAAGTCATTTACAAGATAGGGAAATTGAACGAGTTATACGGCTTTGGTGTAGGTTTCCAAACTACGTTTAAACTCATCTGTCACATTGACCGAATAGCTGATGGCTCCGCGTTCCTTTTCGACTGATTCCTCATATTATATTACAGTCATGTATGCAATCACTGTTTCGGATCTAGCCATCCCCAAAAGGTGTCACACCGCCACAAAACTCCTCCTCCAACTCAAACAAGCGCTGCAGTCAATCATTATGTCGTAACCAACAGCGTGCCAGTGGACGGATGGGATGGAAAAGACACCGCCGACGTACTGAAATAATAAGCATCACAGTTGATACTGTGAAAAATTTTAGCAATTTTACACTAATTTCAACATCGACCAATGATGTGACATCGTGTTTTTCAATTTCAGTATCAGAGCTAAACCACCACCTTTTCCAATTTGCGAGTATAATTGCAAATGTGGATAGATGAGTATGCAGTACGTCTATTCATTGTTAATTCTCGAGCACATACATCATCAAAGTATATCAAACAGCGCTCTACGTATTTCTAACACCTCGAGCGTAGTGCATAAGTTACGGTCTATGTCTATGCTGATGGGAGTCTCAGAGCATTCTCACAGTCTTAGCGTAAAATTAGAGACTGAAAGACCCTCCTCACACTGTCATTGACCAACCTGCCCTGCAGCACCATCACCGGTTTAATCTGCAACCAACCAGAAGTAGACACTACATTCCACATCTCGTGAATTAATGGAGCTTACCGAGACCTCACTTATCCAAGTGCACAAGATTTCTCGAGATTCGCTCGTGTCGAGAAGGTTAGCACTCCTTATCGATGTATAGTAAGAGATTTGAAATGTCGTGATGTAATAGCTGACGGTTAAGAAGAACAAGAAACGGATGATTGTTATACGCGATGGAGCTCCAGACGGGTGGAGTACGACGCATTTTTAGGTAAATCAACCAAGCTATCAACTCTAAAGTATTGTTCTAGAGTCTTAACCGTCAGTCTTTTCCTCAGTCTGTCTTTCACTTCGTTTACTCTGTGAGTTAATGAGTTCACTCGTTAGTAAGTAGGATGTTTGGTTAGTTAGTTATCTGGAGAGATGATTTGTTTGATAATTAAAAGTTCTGTGGCCTCATGATCACGAAACAAACAAAACTTATTCGAATCTGCGGAAAAAATTAATATTTGGGCCAACATTTGTAAAACTCTAATTCCTCTCTCTCAAACCCCACCCTAGTTTTAGCGAATAAAAATTTCCGAAGTCAATAAGTATTTTTTTATTTATCTGTAACAATTAACCACGCAAAAATGAGGACATGGATTTTCTTGAATTACAGCGCTAACTACCAAGAATCAAAACAAATGTTTAAGATAAAATGATGTAGTTTTTATGTATAATCTGATTCTGCAATAAAGAATGGGAGATCCCATTTGAATTTTTAACGTTGCCTCCCGCCCAAATACCAGGGGCTGGGTTGGCGGGCTAATTTTAGCGCCAGCAGATGTCCCCCTCGAAAATAATCAACTTTGGATTCTACACATTTATTGTGTGAAGCTTATTTTTCGAGTTATTCTGGTTTGTCAACTTAAAATTTACACCCTGTGTAAGGCATACATTTTGATGAACACAGTCAGTTTTCTAAGCTCACTGCCACTAAAGAAAACGTGAAATTTGAGTAACTCATTGTGGCCTTGAAAGAATAACAAGGATAGTTTACTAAACATTTTGAGGGCACTACCAGTCTTACATCGAGAGCGTTTGCTGTTTCAGTTGAGCCGGCCGGCGTGGCCGAGCGGTTCTAGGCGCTTCAGTCTGGAACCGCGTGACCGCTACGGTCGTAGGTTCGAATCCTGCCTCTAGCATGGATGTGTGTGATGTCCTTAGGTTAGTTAGGTTAAGTAGTTCTAAGTTCTAGAGGACTTATGACCTCAGAAGTTAAGACCCATAGTGCTCAGAGCCATTTCTTTTTTTTTCTTTTTTTTTTGTTTGTTTCAGTTGAAAGCGCCCCCGTGCATGTGCAGACGTAACTGACTTGCAAGGCAATTCCCTTACGTTAGAACTGTCCAGGACGTCCTTTTCCTGAGGTAGTTTCCATATCTCCATAATGAGGTTGCAAAAATACTACAATATTTCGATCGACATATTTGTGTGAATGATCTTTTTCGATTATGAAACTACATACGTCTCTGTTACGTGGAAAAACTAATGCCAAACTCTGTGAAACGTCAGCGTCTGTCCGCATGCTGACAGTTTGAGCCAGCTAAAAATTTATATTATGACTTCTGCGCACCAGGAATGATTAAACAATACTGAAAGTTTGTCTTGTTTGTGATCTGTGTTGTTCCGAAATTTGAATTAGATAAACCGAATCGTAAACAGTGCGACTGCACTGCCATTTGTCCGCAGCTCGTGGTCGTGCGGTAGCGTTCTCGCTTCCCGAGCATGGGTTCCCGGGTTCGATTCCCGGCGGGGTCAGGGATTTTCTCTGACTCTTGATGACTGGGTGTTGTGTGGTGTCCTTAGGTTAGTTAGCTTTAAGTAGTTGTAAGTTCTAGGTGACTGATGACCTTAGATGTTAAGTCCCATAGTGCTCAGAGCCATTTGAACCATTTTGCACTGCCATTTAAATACGGGCTGCTTGCTGGCGTGGCAGTGGGAGAAGAGTGCACTGAGGTTGAGCGCTGTGCCAGGACATGGCTCACGAGCCACGTTCTTGGCCGCACATGGCCTAGATAATTCTGGATATCATACTCGCTCGTATAACATCGGCTTGTCTTCCAATGTTTCATGCTACTGTCATGAGCCCAAACGTTGGTAACTTCTAGATGTCCCATTTCTGAATTGACATTTACAACCTCCGGACGTAAAGCGCGAAATTCTACAACTAATATTCATATAAATGGACTAAGATATCTGTCACATTTTTGTGCACCTTTTTAATTAATACAGCTCTCAATGAAACCGGTAATGCTTCGGAACTTAAACAAATGTCGTGTTCTGCAGACATGTGCCTTGAGATATGTGGTGGCAGATCTGTAACACAGGAGGGCAGAGCACTCGCCACAGTACATGTAACCAACATCCTTACCAGTCACTAATGAATATCTACTTCTACCTTTACAGCTACATGGACACTCTGCAAATCACATTTAGGTGCCTGGCAAATAATTTACAATAATTCTGTTATTCCAATCTCGTACAGCACGCGGAAAAAACGGACACCTATATCTGATTTCCCTAGTTTTATTATGATCACCCATTCTCCCTATGTAGGTCGACGTCAAAAAAATATTTTCGCATTCGGAGGAGAAAATTGGTGACTCATATTTCGTGAGAAAATTCTGCCACAACGATTAGCGGCTTTGTTTTAACGATGGCCACCCTAAATGTCAGTGACTCTCTCTCCCCTATTTCGCCATAATACAAAGCGTGGTGCCCTTTTTTGAACATTGTCGGTGTACTGCGTCAATCCTATCTGGTAAGGATCACACACAGCACAGTAATATTCTAAAAGACGACGGACAAGCGTAATGTATGCAGTCTCATTAGCAGACCTGTTACATCTTCTACACTACTGGCCACTAAAATTGCTACAACAAGAAGAAATGCAGATGATAAACTGGTATTCATTGGACAAATATATTATACTACAACTGACATGTGATTACATTTTCACGCAATTTGGGTGCATAGATATGAGATATCAGTACCCAGAACAAACACCTCTGGCCGTAATAACGGCCTTGATACGCCTGGGCATTCAGTCAAACAGAGCTTGGATGGCGTGTACTGGTACAGCTGCCCATGCAGCTTCAACGCGATACCACAGTTCATGAAGAGTATTGACTGGCGTATTGTGACGAGCCAGTTGCTCGGCCACCATTGACCAGACGTTTTCAGTTGGTGAGAGATCTGGAGAATGTGCTGCCAGGGCAGCAGTCTAACATTTTCTGTATCCAGAAAGGCCCGTACAAGACCTGTAACACGCGGTCGTGCATTATGCTGCTGAAATGTAGGGTTTCGCAGGAATCGAATGAAGGGTAGACCCACGGGTCGTAACACATCTGAAATGTAACGTCCGCTGTTCAAAGTGCCGTCAATGCGAACAAGGGGTGACCGAGACGTGTAACCAGTAGCACCCCATACCATCACGCCAGTATGGCGATGACGAATACACGCTTCCGATGTGCGTTCACCGCGATGTGGCCAAACACGGATGCGACCATCATGATGCTGCAAACAGAACCTGGATTTCAGAATGAGATTTTCACTCTGCAGCGGAGTGTGCGCTGATATGAAACTTCCTGGCAGATTAAAACTGTGTGCCCGACCGAGACTCTGCCGTATAGAGCACTTGCCCGCGTAAGTCTCGGTCGGGCACACAGTTTTAATCTGCCAGGAAGTTTCAGAACCTGGATTAATCCGAAAAAATGACATTTTGCCATTCGTGCACCCAGGTTCGTCGTTGAGTACACCATCGCAGGCGCTCCTGTCTGTGATGCAGCGTCAAGGGTAACCGCAGCCATCGTCTCCGAGCTGATAGTCCATGCTGCTGCAAACGTCGTCGAACTGCTCGTGCAGATGGTTGTTGTCTTGCAAACGTCCCCATCTCTTGACGCAAGGATCGAGACGTGGCTGCACGATCCGTTACAGCCATGCGGATAAGATGCCTGTCATCTCGACTGCTAGTGATCCGAGGCCGTTTGGATCCAGCACGGCGTTCGGTATTACCCTCCTGATCCCACCGATTCCATATTCTGCTAACAGTCATTGGATCTCGACCAACGCGAGCAGCAATGTCGCGATACGATAAACCGCAATCGCGATAGGCTACAATCCGACCTTTATCAAAGTCGGAAGCATGATGGTACGCATTTCTTCTCCTTACACGAGGCATCACAACAACGTTTCACCAGGCAACGCCGGTGAACTGCTGTTTGTGTATGAGAAATCTGTTGGAAACTTTCGTCATGTCAGCACGTTGTAGGTGTCGCCACCGGCGCCAACCTTGTGTGAATGCTCTGAAAAGCTAATCATTTGCATATCACAGCATCTTCTTCCTGTCGGTTAAATCTCGCGTCGTGGCACGTCATCTTCGTGGTGTAGCAATTTTAATGGCCACTAGTGTAAGTGTCCTGCCAATAAAACGCAGTCTTTGGTTAGCCTTCTCTACAAAATTTTCTGTGTGTTCTTTCAAATTTGTGTTCGTAATTGTAATTCCTGGGTATTTAATTGAATTTACTACCTTTAGATTTGACTGCTTTATCGTGTAACCGAAGTTTAATGGATTTCTTTTAGCACTCATGTTTATGACCTCACACTTTCCATTATTTAGCGTCAACTACCAATTTTCGCACCATACAGATATCTTTCCTAAATCGTTTTGTAATTTGTTTTGATCTGCTGATGACTTTACTAGACGATAAACGACAGCATCATCTGCAAACAACCTAAGGCGGCTGCTCAGATTGTCTCCTAAATAGTTTATATTGCCACGTAGAAGGAGGTGTAATTAGATGAATGACGAACATTAACTTCACTTAACGAAGGTTTATTCAGCACTTGCACATACAAGACCACGTAGCGAACTGCCTCCGGCTAGAACACATACAGTATATATACATTTGCACAACATTGATGTACAATGATTCTTGACATTTGTGGATACTTCTAGAATGTACTCGAACCGAATATAGAAATTAAAATCGTACAGTCCAGGTGAGTTTTGAACTGACGACTCTGCAGGCAACAGTTTAGTATCATAACCACTACACCACCGTGTTTCTTTGCTTATTGTACGACATTGCTCCCTCTTTAAGAAAACAGCGTCTCTGTGTTACGCCGTCCTAGACCAGGAACGACTAATCGGTCCTGCATACTCCGACTCCCGATGACTGATTCTCGCCCTGGTGGTGATCTCCTTAGAACTTCGTTTGCCTCGACGCTCTTCGCTACCTTTCCGCTTGTTGCCTGTCGCTGGAGCTTCGAATTTACCCTGGGTTGCAGGATCCTTATAAGGCTTCATTCGAAGGACGTGGACCGTTTCTCTGATCTTTCGTCGTCTTGTGTCGGGGTCGAAATCCTCAACTTCATAAGTAACATCAGACAACTGTCTTACAACCTTATAAGGTCCAAAGTAGCGCCTGAGGAGCTTCTCAGAGAGACCAACCTTCCGAACAGGAGTGAAGATCCAGACGAGGTCACCAGGCTGGTACACAACAGGGCGTTGGCACGTCTCATACCTTCGGCGATCGTTTTCTTGAGCCTGCAGCGTGCGGAGTCGAGCTAACTGCCGAGCTTCCTCAGCTCTGGCTAACACCTGGCTGATGTAGTCGTCCACGTCATCAGGATGTAACGGAAACATGGTGTCCATCGTGGTAGTCGCCTCACGCCTATGCACCAGGAAAAATAGCGTAAATCCGGTGGTGTCTTGTTTGTCGGTGTTGTAGGCAAACGTCACGAAAGGTAGCACATCATCCCAGTTGCTCGGCTCAACATTGACGAACATTGATAGCATGTCGGCCAAGGTCTTATTAAGGCGTTCAGTAAGCCCGTTAGTTTGCGGATGGTAGGCAGTCGTCATGTGATGAGTAATGTTTCACCGACAGTTTATCTCTGTCACAAGCGATTGAAAAAGTTTCCCTCGATCCGTAATTAACGACCTTGGGGCACCATCTTTTAATACAATATCTTCCACAATGAATTTGAATACCTCGGATGTTTCGTCTGTTTTCATGGCTTTTGTAACGGCATAGCGTGTCAGATAATCAGTGCAAACAATAATCCATCTGTTGCCACTAGCAGACGTTGGAAATCGTCCGAAGAGGTCAATTCCAACACGCTGAAAAGGCGTTTCGGCTGGTGCAATTGGTATGAGTCGGCCATGTAGTTTCTGAGGAACTGCCTTTCTCCTCTGACACTCTCGACAGTGCGACACATAGTGACGGACACTCCTGAATAAACCTGATCAGAAGAACCTCTTGCGGATTCTGTCGTATGTCTTAATAAATCCTAAATGTCCGGCCTCAGGTGTGTCATGGAATTTCTGTAGAACATTTAAGCGCATGTGTTTAGGAATCACTGATAGCCACCTCTTTCCAAACGGATCAAAGTTTTTCTTTCAAAGCAATCCATTAACTACCTTAAATTGTCCTTTCACATTCTCTGACCGATTTAAGGCAAGCATAATTTGAGATATCTTGGCGTCCTTCTTCTGTTCAGCAAAGAGATCCTGGACTGCAGTGAGTCAAAGTCTTGGTGGGCTTGCACAGGGTTTCTTGAGAGACAGTCGGCATCTTGGTGTTTTCTTCCACTTTTGTACACTATGGTAATGTGGTAATGTGGTAGTGCCCACCTGGCGAGTCATCCTGTTGGATCCTTAAGACCTGTCAACCAATAAAGTGAATGATGATCTGTAACAACTGTGAATGGCCTTCCATAGAGATACTGTCGAAACCTGCACATGGCCCATATCACAGCAAGAAATTCGCTTTCTGTAGTTGAGTAGTTTCTCTCGGCTTTTGTAAGTGTCCTAGAAGCATAGGCTATAACCTTCTCTTTTCCATACGAAATTTGCACCAGAACATCACATATCCCATACCCGCTGGCATCTGTGTGTAGTTCTGTAGGTGCTCTCTCATAATACAGACTAGGTACAGGGTCAGTCGTCAGATCTTTTCGCAACACGTCGAAAGAATCTTCTTGAGCACCACCCCAGATAAATTTAGCATCAGTTTTAACAACTCTTGGAGTGACCTGGCTTTGATACAGAAGTGTTTGATAAAACGACGGTAATAAGAACATGATCCAAGGAAGCTTCTCACATCTCTAATACTTTTAGGAATAGGAAATTCTGTTATAGATCTCACCTTTTCTGGGACTGGCCGCGCATCTTCGTTTGACACAAGGTGTCAAAGTATTTTGATTTGTTTGTCTCCAAAGAGACATTTTCTTGGATTAAGTTTCAGTTTGCCTTGTTGGAGACACTTAAGAACGGCCCTCAGTATTTTTATATGTTCATCAAATGTCTCTGAGAACTCTATAATGTCATCTAAGTAACAAAGACGCATCGTCCACTTCAGGTGCTTTAGAAGATTACCCATCATCCGTTCAACAGGTGCTGTTGCATTACACAAACCAAACGGCATTATCTTAAACTCATATAGGCCCTCATGGGTGATGAATGCAGTTTTCTCACGATCAGCTTCATCTACTTCGATTTGCTCACGATCAGCTTCATCTACTTCGATTTGCCAGTATCCCAAGTACATGTCCATGGTTGAGAAAAACTTAGCCCCCTTCAGGCAATCTAGTGTATCATTAATTTGTGGAAGAGGGTCAACATCCTTTTTAGTTATCTTATTAAGCTTCCTGTAATAAACATAAAAGCGTCAACTGCCATCCTTATTCCTGACGAGGACCGCTGGTGACGACCATGGGCTCTGCGAAGGCTGAATGCTGTCATTCTTTATCACTTTCTCTACCTCGTCGCGAATTATACGACGTTCCATTTCTGACACACGGTATGCTCTCTGGCTTATTGGTTGATGGTCTCCAGTGCTAATCCGGTGCTTCACCGTCGATTTGTCTAATTTGCTCTTCACCTGTGGACTGAAGCATTCAGAGTACTCTTGAAGAACGGCAAGTAGCTTCTTCTGTTGCTCCTTAGTGAGATCTGGTGATAGTCAAGCTAGAAGATCTTGTCTCGTAGTGGTAGCGCTAATTTCGCCCACAGACTCGGCATGGGAGGTTTCTATGACGCTCAGCTGTTCTTCGATTAACGGCTCAGCGTGTGCCACGCACATGGATCTTGGAAGGATCTGTGGTTCTAGGCGACAATTAACTATCCACAATTCAACGAATCCGTTCTTAAATGAGATGACAGAGGCTGGGATGATCAAGTTATTCTTCAGTGGTATGTTTCTCTTACATTCCACTAAAAGATCCATGGGTTGATGTCTGGCATGACACGTGACAGTTACCTTCCTAGCGCTGACTGCAGGAATGATCACTTCATCCAGCACACACAGTCTCCACACACTCGGATGCACATCTTCCTGTTCACAGTTTCTCATCTTGTCTAGCATAATCTTTGAGCGACTACAATCTATAATTGCCTGAGAAGTTTTCAAAAAGTCTTATCCGAGAATGACGTCATGACTACACTCTTGTAAGACGATGAATTCTAAGGCCTGTGTATGTCCACTTACACCCACACGAATTACGCATCTTCCTGTAGATTTTACATATTTCCCATTAGCCACCTTCAGCAAAGATGTTCTGTTGTCGACGAATACGGTTTTCTGCAACTAGCGACAGTACTTCTCCGAAGTGACTGAATATGATGCTCCAGAGTCCACAAGAGCTTGGGCCGGTCGGCCATACATGAGGATATCGACGTAGTTTACTATCATTTTTGTAGCGATCGACGGCGGAGGATTTTTCTCTTCGGCGGCCTCACCTCCAAGGAAGGTCGCACGCTTTTGTTTTCCAGGCTGCGGCGGCTAGGTGATCGGCTGGAGTTTCTAAACGGTGATAGAGACCTTCATTGGCGTGTTGGGGAGCGTCCTCTCCAGCGGCTAGCTTGCGGCGATGGTGACCTACGTCGTCCTGCACCCACATCTTCTTGTTGATCTTCGTCGTCCCGGAGTTGGCGTCCGCTAAGATCGGTCGGCTGTCTTCTGGCGCGAGCGTCGTCAAATATCCGCCGCCTTTCTCGACAAAAGTGCACCACATGTCCCGGTCGTCCACAGTGGAAACACACTGGTTGGTTATGCTGGGTCCTCCAGACGACTTTCTTCCTTGGTGCCCAAACACGTTCCTCATGCGGCATTGTAGGAACGTAACTCCGCCTGGGTCCCGACTTTTTCACCGTTTTAAAGGGAAATGAAGGACACGAGATTGGGTTCAATGTCTGTTCGACTTCCTCCCTTATGACCTCTTGAAGTGTCTCGGTTTTTTGCTCACCACGCAATCCAAGTGCCTTCTGATCTTCCCCCGTCACTATCTGAGGAAGAACACTTGTGAAATCAGTTTCTTTCTCCATCACAGACACCAATACGACTTTTGAAAGCCGTTCAAACTACTTGTGTGTAATTCTTTTTTGATGTATTGTCTCGATATACTGGCACCATTTTATGAAGTCATCTGCTGTCGAAACCTCCTTCAGGGGTAGGGCTTGATACATGTCCTCAGCAACACCCTTCGTGAGATGTGCAACCTTATCTTTCTCCTTCATTCTAGGATCCACTACTTTACACAGCTCCAAGACGTCTTGAATATAGGATGCTGTTGTTCCTCCTAGACGCTGTGCCCTGCACTTTAGTTTATCTTCAGCTTTGCCCGTACGTCGTTGTGTGTTGCCGAAACACTTGCGCAGTTCCGCCTGGAATACTTCCCAGCTTGTGAACTTCTCCTCGTTGTTCTCTTACCATTGCTTGGCAGTGCCCACCAAGTAGAAAAATAAGTTAGCCAAACATACGGTGTCATCCCATTTGTTAAATTTGGCTATACGCTCATGTACCTTCAACCACTTGTTTGGATCTTGACCATCGTCACCAGAGAACCCGGAAGGATGTCTCATGTGGTAGCACACAGTTGCTGTCATCGTAACGTCCTCTTCTTCTTCTGTCTGCGACAGATTGCGATTTGTTGAATATGGCTCGAATTTGGGATTCTCGCCACTGTGTCGTCGATAATGTGCGCTATGACAAGTTCCAATATGCAGCGTCTCCACCAGAATAATGTCACGTAGAAGAATGTGTAATTAGATGAATGACGAACTCTAACTTCACTTAATGAAGGTTTATTCGGCAAATGAACATACGAGAGCGCGGAGCGAACTGCCTGCGGCCAGAACACATACAGTATATATACAGCTACAGATTCCAGTACGATGATTCTTGATATTTGTGGATACTTCTAGAATGTACTCGAACCGAATATAGAAATTAAAACTGTACAGTCCAGGTGGGTTTTGAACTCACGACTCTTCATGTAACGCAATTTCACTACAAGCCGCTTCTATGGTACAGTGTCAAAAGCCTTCTGGAAATCTAGAAGTATGGAATCAATTTGAAGTTCCTTGTCAATAGCACTCAACACTTCGTATGTGTAAAGAGCTAGTTGTGTTTCACAAGAACGATGTTTTCTAAATCCGTGTTGACTGTGTCTCAACAGATCGTTCTCTTCGGGGTAATTCATAATGTTCGAACACAATATATGTTCCAAAAGCCTGCTGCATATCGACGTTAATGATATGAGCCCGTAAGTTTGTGGATTACTCCTATCTTTCTTGAATATTGGTGTGGTCTGTGCAACTTCCCGGTCCTTGGGTTTGGATCTTTCGTCGAGCGAACGGTTGTATATGACTGTTGAGTATGGAGCTACTGTATCAGCATACTCTGAAAGGAACCTAACTGGCATACAGTCTGGACCATAGGACTTGCTTTTGTTAAGTGATTTAAGTTGCTTCACTAATCCGAGGATATTTACTTCTACGTTACTCATGTTGGCTGCTCTTCTCGATTCGATATCTGAAATATTTACTTCGTCTTCTTTTGTGAAAGCATTTCGGAAGGCTGCGTTTAGTAACTCTGTTTTGGCACCACTGTCTTCGATAGTATCTCCATTGCTATCGCGCAGAGAAGGCATTGATTGTGTCTCGCCGCTAGCATACTTCACATACGACCAAAATCTCTGGACTTTCTGCTAGGTTTCGAGGCAACGTTTCGTTGTGGAAGCTATTGCAAGCATCTCGTATTGAAGATCGCACTAAATTTCGAGCTTCTGTAAAAGATCGCCAATCTTGGAGATTTTGCGTCCGCTTAACTTTGGCATATTTGTTTTTTTTTTTTTTTTTTTTTTCAGCAACAATGTTCTGACCCTTTCGAGTACCAAGGAGGATCAGCTCCGTCGTTCGTTAATTTATTTTGTATAAATCTCTCAGCTGCTGCCGATACTACTTCTCTGATTTCAAGCCACATTTGGTCTACACATACATTGTTGATTTGGAAGGAGTGGAGATTGTCTCTCAGGAAGGCGTCAAGTGAATGTTTATCTGCTTTTTTGAATTGGTTTATTTTTCTTTTATATTTGGAAGATTTGGGGGTTACAATATTCTATCTCGCTACGACAACCCTGTGTTCACTAATCCCTGTATCCATTTTGATGTTAGTTATTAGCTCTCCCAAGCATTGTTACGACCACTGTCTTGGATACTCAGGATATATTCTCTCGAATCGCACACTTCTTCACCTCACATTGATGTGCATGATCCTACAGGGATGGAATGAGCTTCGTTTGGGTAACTATTGTAATGAGTAAAACATGAAAGGCTGTCAGAAAGAGAGAGAAAAAATCATCCAAGTATGAATAAGTCTTAACTTAGGAAGAGGCGCACAGTGGAAGCCGCTTTCGCCAGTCCAGTAAGAGGACAGACGCATTGGGAAATCGCTACTTTCATGCCCACCGATTGCGAATTGGACGTAAAAAGCGACGTACTCACGTATCATCTACGAGCAAACAGCCTCAAACGCCGTATATAGAGGCCCTCAACCGCCAAACAAGGCGGAGTTCGGGAGCTAAAGCAGCCAACGTCGGCCTCGGATAGACGAACCTACTACAAATACTATGTAAGTGAGCAGACTCAGTTAACTACGTGTACCAAGGAGGACATGCAAAGCTTGCTTGTACGTACCTCTGGGCTAAGGTTACTGGTTCTCATCGTACACGGACCTATATCTGTACATCACTTTCGTTGTGATGGGTATTTGAACCTAAGGGTTCGATTAGAACAATGCAGTTTGGCACTTCTATGGTACATGGTCTCTAGTACCATACGTTACTGTGTATACCCGAATCTTAACTAAGTTATAGCCCAGAGTGGCCGTTCTGATAACTGACTGCAGAATCTAGTAAGCTCTATCAATGTTCTAATAAAACCAGTGTCCGTTATCTTCTGCATGTCCCTTCCTAACATATCAGGAAGCAAAAAGAAGCAGACGAGTAAGCCAACCCAGTGACTCGTTAATTTTCTCCTATCATCACATATGTACCTCCTTAGTCTAACATCTGAGTCATTCTGTACTGTCTCCAACCACAGGGACCTGGAAAATCTTAGCTTGAACTCATTACTTCTGTACGCAGCTGCTCGCGTACCAGGAAACAGATCATCAAAATTCCCACTTCACCTTTGATCTGATCGTGAACTTGTAAAGTAAGTATTTCGCGATCCACATCGGGTTACGACATATAAAACTGATGTCAGTTGTGGGGTCCAGGTTTCTATTCCTTGCTAAGTACGTTTAATAAGAAGTAAGTTGCCTTAGAGCACAAAAGACAGGATTTTCTCATAGGAGAGCTAGTAAGTCCTGTCTCAGGACGAACCGGCTTGAGGTTTCAAGGTAAATCAGATGCGGTCCACAGGAAGGAAAGGTCTTTAATGTACAGCACTAGCGAGGCAAGAAGAAGTAGAAGTAGAGACGGCGTCACCATCCCGTGTCGAAGAATTACGTGACCACAGCAAGCAGCTCGCAACAGTAAACAGAACATGACACTGTCGCAGCAATTACGACAGCCGATGTCAGGGCAACAGACACTCGCATCAGTGGCACGTATGTGCTCACTCCACCGAATTCCAACCTTGGGCCTACACGTGATGTCAACACAGCGCAATGCCTGACCGAGAAACAGGTTCAGTATCTACATCTACATCTACATCTACATCTACATCCATATCCATACTCCGCAAGCCACCTGACGGTGTGTGGCGGAGGGTACCTTGAGTACCTCTATCGGTTCTCCCTTCTGTTCCAGTCTCGTATTGTTCGTGGAAAGAAGGATTGTCGGTATGCCTCTGTGTGGGCTCTAAACTCTCTTATTTTATCCTCATGGTCTCTTCGCGAGATATACGAAGGAGGGAGCAATATACTGCTTGACTCTTCGGTGAAGGTATGTTCTCGAAACTTTGACAAAAGCCCGTACCGAGCTACTGGGCGTCTCTCCTGCAGAGTCTTCCACTGGAGTTTATCTATCATCTCCGTAACGCTTTCGCGATTACTAAATGATCCTGTAACGAAGCGCGCTGCTCTCCGTTGGATCTTCTCTATATCTTCTATCAACCCTATCTGGTACGGATCCCACACTGCTGAGCAGTATTCAAGCAGTGGGCGACATAGTATGGAAACAAGATCTACAGCTGCGAAAAGGCACGAAATAACATCTAATATGAATGTGGAAGGTACTGAGGTTCCCGTTAAGCACAAAATCTTGTCTGACGCATTTCCGTTAATCCAAAGAGTTTTTGATGGAAATAAAGATGAACTTAGAGAATTCGTAGACAATTTTGACCCGGCATTCAAACTAACGATGATCCAAAGTGTCATTAAAATTTCCTAAAACTACTTGTACATGATTTGACAGCAACTTGGGCTGCTGTGAAGTGAATTCTCTTGGAGAACTATGAGCTAAAACGGCCTTTAGATTACCATACGTGTTTATTATTATCTAGAAGAGAGAGAAGGGTCGAAAGTATGGCCGAATGAGCGAGTCGCATTGACACAATGCAACATCAGTTTCGAGAAGCCATCGAGGGAGAGATGAACAGTAGGATAGCAGTGTATGTTCGGACCAAATTAACGATCTTATCACATCTGATATCATGTTACGCATCCAATATCAGGTTACACACTTTGGCTCCTTGGTCCCCCCAACTCCCTTTCCGCTGGGTAATACACGGGAATTGGTCATGATCACCCAGGGGCCTCCCACATAGGCAACAGTACGAATTATGGAAATACGCTTCTTTGGTTTGCCGCCGGATCGTATTGTGTAAATCGCACAACATTTCTTCGATGCAACTGCTCGACATCATCAGGTGGTGGTAGCTGCTACTGTCACTGCTGTTGCAAGGCGTCCTACGAAGTCCTCTGAATTCCGGGTATGGTGATCACACTTGTCTGTGAGAGGTCCCAACAGTGTAGTAAGATATTTGGCCAGAAAATAAGTAGGAGCTCCAATGTTGCTCACTATTGGGCGAAGAGGTGTCCCATCCTTGTGAATCTTGGGTAGGCTGTACAGTCTTGGGGGAACTGCAGCCTGTTGACGTAGGCTCTTGGTCACTTTAGAAGGAAAGAACTCTCCTTGAGAAGATCTAATGTTTTCCTCTGTATTTTGCCGGTCGGATCCTCTCTTAGATTGCGATAGGCAGGATCGTCGAGCAGCCCCTCCCTCTTGCTGTTGAATTCAACTCGTGAGAGGAGGACAGTGGCGTTCCCCTTGTCGGCAGGTAAAATGACGAGTTCTTTGTCCGCTCTCAAGTCTCGCATGGCCTTCCTTTCTGCTGAGCTGATGTTGTACTTGCTCGGTGGGGATCGTGTTAAAATTCGGCAGGTGTCTCTCCTGATCTCTTCTGCAACGCCACTGGGAAGCTTCAAAATTGCCTGTTCTGTGCCAGCTATGACTTCTCGGATTGGAGCTGTCCGTGGTGTTGGCGCATAGTTCAAACCTTTATCGAGCACTGCAACAGCTGCGTCGTCCAGGATTCTACCCGTGAGATTAAATACGGTGCGTCGACGTGGTGCATTCCCATCTTGCTGTTGGGCCTCGAGACGAGAATACTTGGACATTTGGCGGACCTTGGCTTGTTGTTTCGACCAGTCTGCTAGCACCCAGGCAGCGCTATCTACCCAATCCCATGATAACGCTGAGAGTTTCGAAGAGATGTTCAGATGCAGTGATAGCAATTTTGTGGACACCATGTGCAGTTCTCGTCTTGTATAACGTACCCTCTCTCACACTAGGGCTGCACTCGCCCGTCGTTTAATTCTAACAGCGGCCGCAGTGCCAATACGATGTTTAAATTTAGCAAACGTTGGGACAGTTTGCTTGTCACGGCATCTCAATAAAAAGGCCATAGTGCACAGCAGTCTACCTCTCTTATTACGTAACATGTCAAACTCACGTACGTCGTTGGCCATCTCCTCCCCGTAGAGGTACCAGATGTGACTTTTCATGCTTTCCCGACGGATCTGTTGCAAATACGCTTCTCGGGTTAGCCGCCGGATCCTATTGTGTAAATCGCACAATATTTCTTCGATACAACTGCTCGACATCATCAGGTGGTGGTAGCTGCTGCTGTCACTGCTGCAAGGCGCGACTGATGATAATCGCGCTTTTTTGTTAATAAGAGTACTGTGCTGAATGACATAATAAGTATAAACACACGAATCAGGCGTTACATCAATGAACAGCCTAAAAGAGATGTGTTCCATAGTCACGAAAACATAGCAGCGGCTGAGGGATCTTTTTTTTTTTTTTTTTAAAAAAAAGTGGAGGCCCTCCACGCTCACATCGGCGTGGTGACCGTCACAAAGGTTCTGCTGTCACCTCTGTACGGTTAGTTACAACCAAGGAGTTCATCGGATGTGGGGCCGTGATGTCCATACGTATGTGTAGGATTACCCACCAACATGGGCGCATCGAGGAGATGGAAGTGGTCGAAAAGTGAACGAAGGGTACAAGTTTTAGGAAAAAAGTGCTAAGGCAAGCGCCAAGGGGAAAAACCTCTGCAATAGTCCGGACGGTTAGTACGAGCAGTAGCGATTTTTGTGCTATCTGCGAGAGATAATGCAAGATTTAGGTTTTGCAATGCTCGGTACCGTCGTCATGGCTTAGGTCGTCTCATAAGGAGGATCAGTCCTATCGAGGAGGGGTACTGCTGGGCTGTGCATCTATGAAGTCTCCTGGGTCAGCTGCAGCGTCTGTACCTATAACAAGCCAAGGTTGTTACATGGGTGGTCTATTGGCCACATATCGATCGCATTGTGTGAGAGGTTTGGTTGGATTTGTTTTCGTTTAGTGTGTAATAAGGATTCCCTGCATTGTCAGTTGGTCGGCTAGGTATTTTCAGCTGGCTGTGCCAGTTATTTTTGCTGTAATGCAGGCGTTCATCATTATTCGCTTTGTTTGTGAGCTTGTGCTGTCCATAGATAGTTAATTGTCCCCAGCTATAAGCTTTTTTCCGAGAGAGGGAGGTTGTGTTTCAACCTGTGGCTGTAGTCGTAGTTTCGCAGGTTAAGTGTGAAGGGATTGTTCGAGTGTGTCGAGTTTCAGTACAGTCCTGTGGAGAGTTTGTTCAATACTACCGTGAGTGTCTCTGAGATGGTCCGCGGTACGTTTGTATCGCGGAGCATTGCTTACGACACGTAGTAGTTCATTCTGTACGACCTGCAGGCGCCGCAGGTGTGTTGGGGCTGCGTATCCCCAAACTGGAGCTGCGTACGTCATCAGTGGTCTAATTAGTGTCATGTACATGGACCTCCATACCTTCCCATTCAGCGGGCTCTGCCTGTTGAGCATATTGTAAAGCTGTCTCGCGTTTGCTTGATTGGTTACGTATTCAATATGGCCCCTCAAGTAAGTTTCTGGTCAATCCAGACACCGCGGTATCTGACTTTCGCACAGAAACATATTGGGCGTGTGTGTAGTGTTGTTCGTCTACAGTCTCGATGTTTGCGCAGTTGTTTTGGTTTGCGTAGGAACAGAACTGCTTCGCATTTGTCGATATTTACTTTAACACGCCGTCGTCCCAGCGAAGGCTTGGCAATTCTGAGTGCACGCTGTAATAGTGAATCAATGTTTGATGGCTCCCAATCCTGAGCTAAGATGATGGTGTCATCCAGGTAGATGGCTACCATCGCGTTTTGTGTAGTTACAAAACCATTTATGTAGAGATTAAACCAGAGGAACCCTAGGATGCTGCCCTGGGGTACTCCCACTTGTATGCCATGTCGTTTTCACTGTTTTCCCTCAACGGCAGTGTTGAAACTTCTGTTGGTGAGACATGAGTGTATGAGACGTACGATACGACCTGGAAAACCAGCATCGCTGCGCCTGCGAATAAGATCGTTGTGCCATAGACGTTCGAAGGCCTTTTGGTGTCCAGGAACACCGCCTCTGTAGCTTTGTTGGTGTTGCAGCAGTGAGTAATATGTTCTGCTACGTGGAGGAGTTGTTGTGTTGTGGAGTGGTGACTTCTGAATCAGAATTGCTCCGGTTTCAGGGTGTCAATGGTGATGCAGTGCCTAGTGAAACGTTTGAGGATCACATTCTCAACAACATGGCTGAGTGAACACAGCAGACTGATGGGTCCGTAATTTTGTGGGAGGGAGTGGTCTTTCCCCGGCTTCCTGAACACCAGGACCTTGGCTGCCTTCCAAAAGAGAGGGAAGTGTTGGTGCTATAAGATGGCATTCGTGATATGTGTGAGTTGTTCTGTAGCTTTATCTGTGAACTCCTAGAGGACACGGTTTTGAATACCATTGGGACCTGGAGGTTTTCTCGCTGTGGTGTTCTTAATAACTTTTGTAATTTGGTGTGTACTAGCTCGTCGTATCACATCATGTGTGGGCTGAGCTACAAGTCGTGTAAACTCCTGATCCGTTTTAAGTGTACATGTTGAATCGGAAGGAGCTAGATTCTGTGTGAATGACGCTGCTAGTGTTCTGGCCGTCAGCTCAGATTTCTTCTCAGCAGAGTGTGCTGGTCCGTCAGGACCTTGTGAAGTTGGTGTGAAGTATTTCTCCTTGGTGAACACTCGTCACATTCTAGGTCATGTGGTATCCAGCCCTGCGAGTGTATTGTCCCAGTGCGTGGTTCTAAATGTTTGAATATTTCCATGCATAGTCCCCAGGAGGTTATTAACGTGCTGTTTGTACAGCGGGCGTCTGCCTCTATCTCCTGAGACTGTTTCTGGGGGCAGGGCCACTGAACATTGTTGTGGCGTAAATACTGGAATGGTACCAGTTATTGCATCGACAGCTTCATCAATTTGTGCAGTTTGCGTAATTTCGTGAATTTCTGGGATACGACTATCAAGCGTTTCCTTGAACAGCGCCCAATGGGTCAGTATCCTGCATGGTTCATTGTACTGCAGTGTAAACCCTTATAGGTGTGTGGTCTGGAGCGGCTGAGTGCACGGCGCCATCTGTGACGATGTGAGGAGGCTTCTTTAGGCCGGGCGAGGAGGCACCCGCTATTTAATTATGCGCACTCACTGTATAGGGTCACGACACTCCTTCCCCCACGGAGAAAACTGTTCGCCATGGAGATGTCCATGTCTTCATCGGAAAGGGACGACTGCTGGAGCAGGTGCCGTGCCGTCAGGGTAGAATACGGTATGAAATGTCGCTCTGTCCCCGACAAGAGACCTTAAATGAGCACCAGTGATAGAGGAGCCTGTGGCCAAAACAAGATATTGGCCTAGTTGGCAGGTAACTAAGCAAGGCATCGAGTATAATTTTGACTTCAACAGGGTGAAAGCACTCTCGCTGGCGGGCGACCAGTGAAAAGTAACACCTTTACGTAAGGGAGCATGCAGGGGATGAGCCACCATGGCCAAATCAGATAGAAATTTATGGTAGTAAACAACCTTTCCTAGAAAGGCCTGCAACTCTTTGCCATTAATAGGACGCGGCAAAGCCGCGACGGCATCGAGATGCTGGTGTAATAGCTTGACGCCAGCGCACGAGAATTCAAAACCGAGACAGACGATGTACGGCTGATAAAACTGCGATTTGTCCATGATAATAGTTACGTCCAATGGCAGGTGCTGGTATTGATATAACCCTAAGGGGGTATTCCTCATGAGGATACGTTTAGAATCATCGTCCACAGGTAGTTGGAAGCAGGCTTCAGACAAGTCTATTTAGGGAAAACATTGGCCCTCGGATAGCTGAGATAGGAGTCTATCCTTGCGGGGTAAGGGATATGTATCAATAATAGACTGTGAATTTACAGACTTTTTAAAATCACCACATAGCCGGAGGTTGACCTTAGGTTTTGCTACAATTTCCAACAGAGTGGACCATTCACTAGAGAAGTCAGGAATGATAACACCGAAGGACGATAGTCGATCTAGTTCCACTTTGACTTCCTCCCGTAAAACTATGGGGATTTAGCGGGTACGAAAGAAACGAGGTCGCGCCTTCGGTTTCATTGTAATGGGAGCCTTAAAACTAGTAGCACACCCTAAACCGTCCAAAAACGGTGAGAAAATTCCGAGCAGAGCGCGTCCAGTTGTTAGTACGAAACTTGATGCAATATCTGATGCACTTCGTCAGAAATAGAGAACCCAAAAATTTTGAAAGCGTCTAATACAAACAAGTTTTCAGTGTCGGCATCGCGTAACACTAGAAAGTTCAAACGCCGAACAAGTGCACTATACACTAAGGGAGTAGAAAACTGTCCCAATTTGTTGTTTGTTGTAACTCACCAACCGACGAGAGATGTGGGACAAAGCTGGTGATCAAAGATCCACATAGGTTTGAGAGTTTACCAAAGTCACTGCCGCACCCATGTATACTTGCATTTTTAACATCTTGTGCATAACATGTACTTCAGTATAAAGTTTGTTTGGGGCTACCATCATTTGGGAGACACTGTTCACATCCACATCCACGTCTGATGAATGAGGTTGAGAGTTACACACAGACGCAATATGACCCTTGTTGGGCACGCAGCCCGCTCGTGATGAACAAAGCAATAATGGCACGACAGGAGAGAAGCACGCCGCCGCTGTTGTGATGCCCGTACTGACTGCTGCTGATGTGTAGCATGGCGCTGCCCATGCATCATGGAGACCGCGACTGCACGGCCGCGATGTCATCTTCGCTAACCGACGACGGCGGAGGAGGAGACGCAATGGCGGCTTCTTTACACCTAGCTTCTATCTGGTGTCAGGCCTGCAATGTTCGAAACCTCATTGAGAAAGATTTTCACATTGTAAAGGGCGTTCACGAACTTCTCTATCAGAAGCCAAGCGTATTATAGTATATTAAAAACTAGAAACTCGCCTCGATTGCGAAAAAAGCACCTAGTGTTAACCTAGGTTTCGGCGTAGATAACTACACCTTCTTCAGAACAATAAAACCCACAAGTGCCTAAGAAGACCTTTGTCAATGATTAAAAGAACACCATAGCTATACATTTAAAAACGAAAACAAGGAAAACACAAACAGTACATATGTACAAATCCAAAACCACTACTTAACTTAATGGTGTACGGTCCACCTCACACCGGTATATGTTCGATGGGCCATGACCCGCCATAAACTGCAGCTACAAATGGTCGCTCACTTACACGCCCGACCCGCTACCTATGCACATGCGTAAGACAAGGGAAGTTACTTGAATGCAAACCATAAAGCTACAGAGCAACTCACACATATCACGAATGCCATCTTATAGCACCAACACTTCCCTCTCTTTTGGAAGGCAGCCAAGGTCCTGGTGTTCAGGAAGCCGGGGAAAGACTCTTATAGCACCAACACTTCCCTCTCTTTTGGAAGGCAGCCAAGGTCCTGGTGTTCAGGAAGCCGGGGAAAGACCACTCCCTCCCACAAAATTACGGACCCATCAGTCTGCTGTGTTCACTCAGCCATGTTGTTGAGAATGTGATCCTCAAACGTTTCACTAGGCACTGCATCACCATTGACACCCTGAAACCGGAGCAATTCCGATTCATAAATCACCACTCCACAACACAACAATTCCTCCACGTAGCAGAACATATTACTCACTGCTACAACACCAACAAAGCTACAGAGACGGTGTTCCTGGACACCAAAAGGCCTTCGAACGTCTATAGCACAACGATCTTACTCGCAGGCGCAGCGATGCTGGTTTTCCAGGTCGTATCGTACGTCTCATACGCTCATGTCTTACCAACAGAAATTTCAACACTGCCGTTCAGGGCAAACAGTGAACACGACATGACATACAAGTGGGAGTACCCCAGGGCAGCATCCTAGGGTTCCTCTGGTTTAATCTCTACATAAATGGTTTTGTAACTACACAAAACGCGATGGTAGCCATCTACCTGGATGACACCATCATCCTAGCTCAGGATTGGAGGCCATCAAACATTGATTCACTATTACAGCGTGCACTCAAAATTGCCAAGCCTTCGCTGGGACGACGGCGTGTTAAAGTAAATATCGACAAATGCGAAGCAGTTCTGTTCCTACGCAAACCAAAACAACTGCGCAAACATCGAGACTGTAGACGAACAACACTACACACACGCCCAATATGTTTCTGTGCGAAAGTCAGATACCGCGGTGTCTGGATTGACCAGAAACTTACTTGAGGGGCCATATTGAATACGTAACCAATCAAGCAAACGCGAGACAGCTTTACAATATGCTCAACAGGCAGAGCCCGCTGAATGGGAAGGTATGGAGGTCCATGTACATGACACTAATTAGACCACTGATGACGTACGCAGCTCCAGTTTGGGGATACGCAGCCCCAACACACCTGCGGCGCCTGCAGGTCGTACAGAATGAACTACTACGTGTCGTAAGCAATGCTCCGCGATACAAACGTACCGCGGACTATCTCAGAGACACTCACGGTAGTATTGAACAAACTCTCCACAGGACTGTACTGAAACTCGACACACTCGAACAATCCCTTCACACTTAACCTGTGAAACTACGACTACAGCCACAGGTTTAAACACAACCTCTCTCTCGAGAAAAAAAAAACTTATAGCTGGGGACAATTAACTATCTATGGACAGCACAAGCTCACAAACAAAGCGAATAATGATGAACGCCTGCATTACAGCAAAAATAACTGGCATTGCCAGCTGAAAATGCAAACCATTCAAGTAACTTCCCTTGTCTTGCGCATGTGCATAGGTAGCGGGTCGGTCGTGTAAGTGAGCGACCATTTGTAGCTGCAGTTTATGGCGGGTCATGGCCCATCGAACATAGGCCGGTGTGAGGTGGAGCGTACACCATTAAGTTAAGTAGTGGTTTTGGCCTTGTACTTTTGTACTGTTTGTGTTTTCCTTTTCTTCGTTTTTAAATGTATAGCTATGGTGTTCTTTTAATCATTGACAAAGGTCCTCTTAGGCACTTGTGGGTTTTATTGTTCTGAAGAAGGTGTAGTTATCTACGCCGAACCCTAGGTTAACACTAGGTGCTTTTTTCATAATCGAGGCGGGTTTCTAGTTTTTAATATATTAACCAACGATTGCTGACGCGCTGCGATGTTGAAGGTATTATAGTATCACGAACCAACGAATCAGCATATGAGTCCGGGTGTGCTTCAGTAAGAAACTGACAACGACTGCCGTGAAGTTCCGCAGCCCAAGCTGTTGCGGCCGCTTCTGACAACGGTATAACTCAACGCGAGCAGCAGTAACATGAGCACATTTGCAATGATAATTAGAGAGCAACTGACACATTTCTACATCTACATGGATATTCTGCAAATCACATTTAAGTGCCTGGCAGAGGGTCCATCTCTTTAGTAGATCTGTTATATTTTTTAAGTGTCTTGTCAATAAAACGCAGTCTTTGTTTAGCCTTCCCCACAACACTTTCTGTGTGTTCTTTCCAATTTAAGTTGCTCGTAATTGTAATTCCTAGGTGTTTAGTAGAATTTACGGCCTTTAGATTTGACTGATTTATTGCGTGACCGAAGTTTAACGAATTCCTTTTAACACTCATGTGGATGACCTCACACTTTTCGTTATTTAGGGTTAATTGCCAATTTTCGCACCATACAGCTATCTTTTATAAATCGTTTTTTGATCTTCTGATGAGTTTGTTAGTCGATAAACGAAAGCATCAGCTGCAAACAACCTTAGATTTCTGCTCAAATTGTCTACCTGCCTGTAACACTATCTTGGGGAACACCAGAAATCACTTCTGATTTACTCGATGACTTTACGTCATTTACTATGAACTGTGACCCCTCTGACAGGAAATCACGAATCCAGTCACATAAGTGAGATGACATTCCACAAGCACGTAATTTACGCGAGTTACGTTTTAACATAAAGATAAGAAAACATGCGTCTTTTGCTACTGAAATTTATTCTTGACTACCAAACGTGTTTCGCCTGTTTATGTTAGACACTTTCAGTGGTCTACAATATATGTAAAATTATTTAATTATACAGACCTTTATGTGATATTTGAAGTGATTTTTTGGCAGTTTGTTTAGATCTAGTTAGTTCCATTTGTAATTATATGTTTGTGTTTTTTTTTCTTTTTTTACTTACATTAATTTTTGTGTGCTGTTCATCCCGTCATTTGGTGTTATATATGTAGTAAATGCACATGGTATAGGTTTTGTGCCCTGCTCACACAGACATTTGTTCTATATGTGCTGAGTGCGATACTTGTAAGACATATGCAAAGCCATTTTATCAGCCTTAATGTAAATACGTTAGCTTCTTTTATATTTTATATTTTTAAAAAGTTTTTATACACAGGTCTGTAAGTAACTGGCAGATGTATCACTACACTTGCGTCCTCTTGTTGCTGACTTGAATTAATACCACGTAGCATTACGAGCAGTTCGCACGTGGCTGTGGTACACAGCATATGACGAGGTATAATGTACCCATATGTCAATATTGTCAACAGTATTTTAGCATTAAGGTTATTTGTATTGTTAAAAGTTTGCACTGTCATTGTAACATTCATGTAATAATTACCTATTTATGATACTTTGTATATACTTCTTTGTAACTTTCGCAAACGATGTAACATGGAAAAGCATAAGCCAATTTTCATCCAATAAAAAGTGTGACTGAGAAAAAACAGTTTCAAGTGACGTAACATGCAACGCTCCAACCACAGACTACGCCAGTTTAGTTTTTCCTGATGACGACATCCACTTAAGTAGTCCTCACCCGGGGATCTGAATGGAGGATTAATTTACCTCTGGAATATTTTACCCAAGAGGACGTCATCATCATCCAGCCATACATTAAAGCTACATGTCCTCAAGGGAGATAACGGCCATAGTTCCCTCCAAGGCCAGGTCAGTCAATCATCCAGACTGTTGACCCTGAAACTAATGAAAAGGCTGCTGTCTTTTCACAGATATACCTTCATTGTTACGGTATATCTGTCTGTATCTTTGAGGCACGCAAGTGACCCTCCCTCTCCAAGATCCATGGTTCATAGAAAACTTCAAATAACATATTCAAAAGAGACTTTTAGATTTAAAATTTAATGAGTGGCATTAGTCCTTATTTTCGTAGATGTGATAAAAAGTGTTAGGCATTACGGATGAAAGTTGAATTATTATGACAGGTTTAGCATTAGATCTGTTTCGGGTATGTATTTTTTCTCGAGACATAAGCTGAGAACAGTGTTTAGCACGCACACACGCACACACTCAAGTACCAACGTGG
The DNA here is from genome assembly GCF_023864275.1 of Schistocerca cancellata. NCBI lineage: Eukaryota > Metazoa > Arthropoda > Insecta > Orthoptera > Acrididae > Schistocerca > Schistocerca cancellata. The sequence goes on along the minus strand of NC_064629.1, from coordinate 777,911,431 downwards.
GCTTTTGCGACAAGTGACATTTTCATCTTGTATACTACATCAGAATTCCGTTATCGGCATCAATTTAATATACCTTTTGCTTCCATCTATGTATCAGAGGTCAGTAAATAAAAGCTTCAGCTTCGCATTCTTCTGCTGACATGGTCAAAGATCGTGCACTGACAATACATGGTCTTGAAAACACAATTCATTTTGATACTTAATTTGCTGTTTATTGAGAAAATGTTGATGATAGACGATAAAGCGATAAGGACTGCTGTAGATGTAGTGTGAGATGGACGACTGTGGCAATTTGAATAGCCTACTGCAATTACGCCTTCTTCAGGCGCTCCCTCATTGTTGAGTTCTCCATATGGAAGACCGCCATCTGGTCTGTGACGATTCTTTTTTTATATCATTTAGCTGTAAAATAACCACATCAAGCTGTTAACAGGTTTTTTTTAAGTTCTGCTAGATGACCGCTAGGTCGAAACTACCGGCAGAGTACTAAAATCTTACAACAGATAGATGTCGTTCATTTACGACAAAATGACTTTCATGCAAGCTGTGTCGCACAATTTTAGGACAATTTTTTTAAAATTTTCTTTGAGGAGAAAATGTGTTATTTTTTGAGGTTACTTTCTTGAGTGTAAATAAAAAAAAGCTCGTAAGATTCGTGGAAGTCTAGTACGATTCTAGGTGTCGAGAACACTTCCCCTACCATGTGGAACACCTGTTCTCAGATGGTTCAGATTCCCGAACTTAAACTTCTGTGGACAACTGAGTTTACTGTTAACAGTCAACTTGGATTTAGTGGTTAATTGTTTCGCGAAAAATTGTACAATGTTTTATGAGAAACATTAATGATGAAGTGCAGCAGTAGTCGGCATTGGTGACCAATTCCGATATGCCTGGTATTATAACCATCTTATCTGAAATAACATACTGTCAAAGTCACAGTTTGGATTTCTAAAGGGTTCTGATATTGAGATGACTATCTACACTTACTGTGAAAATGTGCTTAACTCATTAGACAAAACATTGCAGGCAACTGGTATATTTTGTGACCTGTCAAGGGCATTTGACTGTGTAAATCACAATATCCTTTTAAGTAAATTAGAATATTATAGTGTAACAGGAAATGCCGCAAAAATGGTTCAAATCTTATATATCTGGCAGGAAACAAAGGGTGTTATTAGGAAAGAGACATGTAGCAAGCTATCATGCGCCATCCAACTTGGAATTAGTTACATATGGGGTCCCACAACGTTCCACTTCAGAACCCTTACTTTTTCTTGTGTATATCAATGACCTTTCATCAGTAACATTACCAGAAGCCACGTTCGTTTTGTTTGCCGATGATACAAACATTCCAATAAATAACAAATCAAGTGTAGTGTTAATAAAATAGCTAATAAAATATTTGTGGACATTAATCACTGGTTCCTAGCCAATTCTTTGTCTCAAAACTTTGAAAAACACACCACATGAACTTCAGAACTTGTAAGGGGTGTCCTATGAGTATATGCCTAACATACGATGACAAGCAGATAGAAGAAGTGGACAGTGTTCAATTCTTGGGATTACAGCTTGATAATAAATTCAACTGGGAGGAGCACACCACAGAACTACTGAAGCGTCTTAACAAATCTCTATTTGCAATGCGAATTGTGTCAGACATAGGGGATATAAAAATCAAAAAGGTGGCATACTATGCTTACTTTCATTCCATAATGTCATATGGGATTATTTTTTGGGGCAATTCATCAAGACAAGCTAAAAATTTCCGGGCACAAAAACGTGCAGTAAGAGTTATATATGGTGTGAACACAAGAACATCTTGCAGAAGCCTGTTTAGGAAACTAGGGATACTAACTACTGCTTCCCAATATATTTATTCCTTAATGAAATTTGTCATTAAAAATATATCACTTTTTCAAACCAACAGCTCTATTCACGGAATCAATATTAGAAATAAGAATAATCTTCACAAGGATTTAAAGTCACTTACTCTTGTACAAAAAGGTGTGCATTATTCAGGAACACACATTTTCAATAACTTGCCAGCAGCCATAAAAAGCTTAACAACCAATGAAATTCAGTTTAAGAGAAGCCTAAAGGATTTATTGGTGGCCAACTCCTTCCACTCCATTGATGAATTTCTCGGTAAAACCAACTGATTTGTGTATATATATATTGTGCAAAAGTTATATTGTACTTTATATATATATATATATATATATATATATATATATATATATATATATATATAAAGTACAATATAACTTCTGCACAATTTCATTGCAGTAATGTGTTCATTGTAAATAAGTATTTAGTAGTTGTATTACATTTATTACCTTATAAATAAAAAAAACCTTTTTTATTTTAAATTCAGTGCATTACTATTTGTAAAATGTTTCTTTCATTTAGCGTTCATTAAAAAATGGTGACCATGCCACTTGGGACCTGTAGAATGGTACATTAGCTTATTTGTTTGAGTTGTAAATACTTGTCATGTATTGTTGTTTTTCTGACATGTTCTACATCCTGGAGTACCTCCTCACTACGGATCAATTGGAATGAAAGTAAATCAAATCTAATCTAATCAATACCGCGGTTCGATCGCGTCCGCATTGTTACTTCGTGCCAAGAAGGGTTCTCAACAAGGGAAGTGTCCAGACGTCTCGGAGTGAACCAAAGCGATGTTGTTTGGACATGGAGGAGATACAGAGAGACTGTCGATGACATGCATCGCTCAGACCACCCAAGGGCTACTACTGCAGTGGATGACCGCTACCTACGGATTATAGCTCGGAGGAACCCTGACAGCAACGCCACAATGTTGAATAATGCTTTTCGTGCCGGCACAGGACGTCGTGTTACCACTCAAACTGTGGGCAACAGGCTACGTGATTCGCAACTTCACTCCCGACGTCCAAGGCGAGGTCCATCTTTGCAACCATACCATGCAGCGCGGTACAGAAGGGGCCCAACAACATGCCGAATGGACGGCTCAGGATGGGCATCACGTTCTCTTCACCGATGAGTGTCGCATATGCCTTCAACCAGACAATCGTTGGAGACGTGTTTGGAGGCAACCCGGTCAGGCTGAACACCTTAGACACACTCCAGTGAGTGTAGCAAGGTGGAGGTTCCCTGCTGTTTTGAGCTGGCATTATGTGGGACCAACGTACGGCGCTGGTGGTCATGGAAGGCGCCGTAACGGTTGTACGATACGTGAATGCCATCGGCCGACCGATAGTGCAACCATCCCGGCAGCATATTGGCGAGGAATTTGTCTTCATGGACGATAATTCGAGCCCCCACCGTGCACATCTTGTGAATTACTTCCTTCAGGATAACGACATCGCCCGATTAGAGCGGCCAGCGTGCTCTCCAGATATGAACCTTATCGAACATGCCTGGAATAGACTTTGAAAAGGGCTGTTTATGGACGGCGTGACCCACCAACCCTTCTGAGGGATCTACGCCGAATCGCCGTTGAGGAGTGGGACAATCTGGACCAACAGTACCTTGATGAACTTATGGATTGTATGCCACGACGAATACAGACATGCATCAATGTAAGAGGACGTGGTACTGGGTATCAGAGGTACCGGTGTGTACAGCAGTCTGGACCACCACCTCTGAAGGTCTCGCTGTATGGTGGTACAACATGCAATGTTTGGTTTTCTTGAGCAATAAAAAGGACGGAAATTATGTTTATGTTGATCTCTATTCCAGTTTTCTGTACAGGTTCCGGAACTCTCGAAACCCAGGTGATGCAAAACATTTTTCGTGTGTTTATTTAGTTCGATAAATGTAAGAAACGTTACTCCTTATATTGTTTATATAGCATATTTTATTTTATTTAGAGTTACAGTAACGAGCTATGGTTTTTTAAATAGTACACTATTTGTTTCATCGTGTAGCTGATACATTTAAACCAAGTGTATGTGAACCAGTTCAAATCAAGTTTCCACCAATTTTAGCTAGAGAAAGGTTGAATAAGTGAGAGATTCAAAGGTTTGCCCATTTTCGTGAATACACAGCTCAATGTGGCTTCTAAACAAGTTGCAGACGAGATGTATAGCTGTCGGTGCCACGGAACGACAAGCTTCCTCGGTGTGCTGTTTGAAGTTCTCTGCGATTGTGCGTTCGGAGGTGTAAAGTGGTCTAGGGTGTAGGACCACTTCTATGTGGGGCTGGGTCGTGGCAGTGAGTAGAGTTGGTGGAAATAGGCCTTAGATAGCTCAGGCAGATAACATCAAAACGTTAAAACATTTCATTAGCACTCATTTGTGTGCCCTGGTAGCGTCTCGGTGGAGGCGGTGACCCACATTCTCGAGCACATCGGGAGGCGGCGGAGAACTGACGTTTACCGCGCTGTGACGTAAGCGCCCTGCAGTGCTGACTCCAGTGGCTTTACGCTGCGGCGTGTGGCCTCGTTATTGGGCACGGATGCCCGCAGTCGGAGCCAGTGTTGTTGAAGACTGCCGAGTTTCGTGCAGCGGATGCCATTCTCCGATGAAACTCGCCCCAGCGAGTGACGCCTGCACCTGCACGGAAGGTTGAGTAGCGGCACCGTCCAGCTCCCCAGCTGCTTCCCTCCAGGGAAGGGCCAGGCAGCTACTTTAACTGGCCCAGATGCTGGAGGCAGACTAGTACCTTCGTTCGAGGATGACGACTTGCCACTAGCAGACGGTGCGCCAGTAGAGGCCCGAACTTCTAGTGGCTGCGGGCCGTCCCCCTAGTCGTCTTGCGTGGCCCTCCAGTCTCTCTTGGTGATGCTGGACTGCTAACGCCCCGGCCTACGTGTTGTGCCAACGCGCTGCTTCCAGCTGTTCCCAGTATAACAAATCCTTGTCCTGGGCGTGTGGTAAGGGCTTGCCTCGCGCTGTAAGAGTCCCATTCTAACGCCGCGGTTGCAGTATTGAGATTCGTGCCCTAGTCTGCCTCGTGCTGTCTAAAATGACCCCGATGATGCATTCGACATTCCAGCACATGAGCATCCTCCGACTGCCTTCCACTGCTGCGGTAGAACTGCTTATTTCCTTAGCGATGCCATCCCCGCTCCGAAAGACCTTGGTCCCCAGGTCTCTTTTTAGACCGGTGTGCAACGGAACTCGGCATACGTTGACTTAATGTACGATATTTTGCAATATTTCGCCTAAGCACTAGGTGGATTAAACCGTGAGGTTCAGATGCTGTGAATTTACTCTACTGATTTAGCTCTTAGGCTCCACAGTCATACGCACTCTACAATTATCCTAGGCTTACCTTAATAACTAGTATTTCCCATTTTCTACTAAATGTTTATAACACAACTTATAACTACACACTACTCCTTCCTTATTCTGCCATGGCACCATGGCCTCTGATCTCGTGTGGCTTGACGTGGGGCCCTATACTCAATGCAGAAGTGTTCACCGTCATCCTAAATACTAGTGTATACACTGAGATGACAAAAGCCATAGGACTGCGATATGTACTGTACATGTCCAGAAGATGGTAGTATTGCGTACACAAGGTATAGAACGACAGTGCATAGGCGGAATTGTCATTTGTGCTCAGGTGATTCATGTGAAAAGGTTTCCGACGTGATTATGGCCGCACGACGGAAATTAACGGACTTTGAACACGGAATGGTAGTTGGAGCTAGAAGCATTGGGACATTTCATTTCGGAAATCATTAGGGAATTACAGTGTCAAGAGTGTGCCGAGAATACCAGATTTCAGGCATTACCTCTGATCATGGACAACGCAGTGGCCGACGGCCTTCACTTAACGACCGAGAGCAGCGGCGTTCGCATAGAGTTGTCAGTGAAATAAGAAATGAAATCATTGTGTGTCTCTGATGACCAGCAGTCCTCACCGGGGAAAGTTCCACCGCCGAGTTGCAAGTCTTTTCATTTGACGACACACTGCACGACTTTCGTGTCAATGATGATGAAAGGATGAAGAGGAAAACACAACAAACGCACCCCGAGGGGATAAAACCTCCAAGCCGGCCGGGAGTCGATCCCAGGCCCACTGTGTGACAGCCAAACATGCTGACCTCGCAGCTAATGGTACGGACAGAGTTGTCATTGCCAACAGACAAGCAACACTGAGTGAAATAATAATAGAAATCCAAGTGGGACGTACGAAGAAGGTATCTGTTACGACGATGCGACGAAATTTGGCGTTAATGGGCTACGGCAGCAGACGACCGACGCGAATGCCTTTGCTTACAGCACGACATCGCGTGCAGTTCCTCTCCTGGGCTTGTGACTATATCGGTTGAACCCTAGACGACTGCGAAACCGTGTCCTGGTCATGAGAGTCCCGATTCCAGTTGGTAAGAACTGATGGCAGGTTACGAGTATGACGTAGACCCCACGAGGCCATGGATCCCAGTTGTCAATAAGGCACTGTGCGAGCTGCGGGTGGCTCGATAATGGGGTGGTTTGCGTTTACATGGAATGGACTGGATTCTCTGGTGCAAATGAACAGATCATTGATTGGAAATGGTTATTTTTAGCTACTTTGAGACAATTTACAGGCATACAGCGAGACCTTCAGAGGTGGTGGTCCAGACTTCATGTTTCCAAAAAACGATGGAATTCTAATGGATGACAATGCGTCATGCCACTGGGCCACAGTTATTCACGATTGGTTTGACGAACGTTTTGGATAATTCGGGTGAATGATTTGGCCACCCACGTCGCCCAACGTGAGTCCCACTAAACTTTTATGGGACACAATTGACGGGCACAAAATCCTGTATTGGCAACATTTTCGCACTTATGGGTAGCTTTAGAGGCAGCTTAATATTTCTGCATGAGACTCCCATCGACTTGTTGAGTCCATGTCATGTCCAGTTGCTGCACTACGCTGGTCAAGAGGATGTCCGACACGAAATAAGGAGGTATTCCTTCACTTTCGTCACCGCAGTGTACATTTCTCAATACGACTCATTGTACAAGTTTCATGCACACAACAATATTAATTCTGTCCATTTACATTTTCTGTCACACATACACGGTTAATGATGCAGTCTTTTGGGATCTGTACTTCCAGGGGTTCATTTGGTCGGTCGTCTCTCCATCGCAGCTAAATGAAGGCTGCACGAAACAGAGTCACATCTATTAGGATGCCAGAAGCTGTGACACTCAATGTCACAATACTTCCCGATACTTCTGCAGATGCGGTAGTGCCTGTTCTGTCGAGATATACCCTTCTTAGGTCTCGGTTAGCTTGTTCAGGGAGAGGATTGGTTCAGGTTTCAACGTATTATTGAGATAGGTCAAATCTGTGCTGGGAACACTTGCAACGATTTTTCTGGCCAGTATAGCTGTGACTTACGTTCAAGCTGGTAGTCCTTGTACTATCAGGTCAGAGATGGGAAGTCGGTCGCTTTATGTAGCACGTTGTTCCGTTAATTAACAACCCAAACAATCCATTACCGTGTAAATCTACCGTAAGCCTACCCCATTCGTAGCATATCGCTACTGTGTTGTAAATCGGTTGTCTTCCCACTTGCTGGAAATAGGGTTGTGGCTCCCAAATGTCACGCGGACGAATCTGTCCATCTCTTTTGACTAGGTACAACTGAACTTCACATGTGCCTGTGCTAGTCAGGATTACTGGAGTCGAGCAGACTGTAACACTATCTTTCTGACAGTGCTGAAGTTTCTGCAATGTCATTACCGTATGGGCAACGGCCTTGCCGCAGTGGATACGCCGATTCCCGTGAGATCACCGAAGTTAAGCGCTGTCGGGCGTGGTCGGCACTTGAATGGGTGACCATCCAGGCCGCCATGCGCTGATACCATTTTTCGGGGTGCACTCAGCCTCGTAATGCCAATTGAGGAGCTACTCGACAGAATAGTAGCGGCTTCGGTCAAGAATACCATCATATCGACCGGGAGAGCGGTGTGCTGACCCCTCGCCCCTCCTATCCGCATCCTCCACTGAGGATGACACGGCGGTCGGATGGTCCCGGTAGGCCACTCGTGGCCTGAAGACGGAGTGCATTACAGTATGCTTATACCTGTCCAACGATATTAGGAAGATGCCTCCCGTCCTGATCCACACAAATTTTCCCGTCTCTCACTGTAATGGGTAAGCATTAATGGTGAAACACCTGAACCGTGTTTGTCCTCTTATAACCGGGAACCAAAACTACACGTATGGCTGTGCTTGATCTGTCCTAACTTCCACCGTTGCTATGTGATGATACAGGGGTAAATTTTACCTGAGGAGCTCTGCAATAAGTTCCAACTCACTTTCTGCAACACACCCTAGTATTGTTCTGGTAGTAACAATGCTGAACTAAGCTGTCCATACATGACAGGGTGAATGGCTTCCTGCAGATCTGCTATACCCATTCGTAAGTCCCAGAGGCTGTCGGCCAACGACTATAATAGTCTTTCAATTGTAGCCCTCGTATCTAACATTTCTATTCGAGTCTGTAAAATTCTTAGAACCAGGTTGATGGCGTCGACTGATGACTTTTCACACTCCATCATCTCCATCGTAATTTTTTGTAGTGCACGGATGTTATTCATCACCTCCTGCTCCAAGCTTGTCATTTGTGTGGTATGCCACTCCACTACTGATTTGCTACCCCTGGCCATTTTCTTCAGCCCTTACACGGTTATGTTTATCTCCCTAACATTGCTCTTATCTATCTTCTGAATACTGTTTTCAATGATCATCCCACAGCATCCAAACAAGCTTGCTTCCGTTTTCAATCTACCAGTCGTCAAATCCTTTCTACCTCTCCTCTGCATATTCTGCAGTTACTCTATTGCAAAAATCTCAGCTCCGCTCTTCCTTCTTCATAGAATCTGCTCCAAATCTCTTAGACAATTTTATTTTGTCCGCTTGAATCGTCTCTGCATCTCGTGTTGCAATTACCAACACCTCCTCTCTGGTAGCCCGTTATTATATTGAAAACCTTGGTCCCGGCGGTGCTGTCCATGACATGATTACCCTTTGTCAGCTGCACAAACACAACTGACAAATACACTACCTCAACACTTTCCACTACCTCACATGCTTACATTTTTTTTTTTTTTTGTCATCAGTCTACTGACTGGTTTGATGCGGCCCGCCACGAATTCCTTTCCTGTGCTAACCTCTTCATCTCAGAGTAGCACTTGCAACCTACGTCCTCAATTATTTGCTTGACGTATTCCAATCTCTGTCTTCCTCTACAGTTTTTGCCCTCTACAGCTCCCTCTAGTACCATGGAAGTCATTCCCTCATGTCTTAGCAGATGTCCTATCATCCTGTCCCTTCTCCTTGTCAGTGTTTTCCACATATTCCTTTCCTCTCCGATTCTGCGTAGAACCTCATCATTCGTTACCTTATCAGTCCACCTAATTTTCAACATTCGTCTATAGCACCACATCTCAAATGCTTCGATTCTCTTCTGTTCCGGTTTTCCCACAGTCCATGTGTCACTACCATACAATGCTGTACTCCAGACGTACATCCTCAGAAATTTCTTCCTCAAATTAAGGCCGGTATTTGATATTAGTAGACTAGACCTCTCTTGGCCAGACATGCCTTTTTTGCCATAGCGAGTCTGCTTTTGATGTCCTTCTTGCTCCGTCCGTCATTGGTTATTTTACTGCCTAGGTAGCAGAATTCCTTAACTTCATTGACTTCGTGACCATCAATCCTGATGTTAAGTTTCTCGCTGTTCTCATTTCTACTACTTCTCATTACCTTCGTCTTTCTCCGATTTACTCTCAAACCATACTGTGTACTCATTAGACTGTTCATTCCGTTCAGCAGATCATTTAATTCTTCTTCACTTTCACTCAGGATAGCAATGTCATCAGCGAATCGTATCATTGATATCCCTTCACCTTGTATTTTAATTCCACTCCTGAACCTTTCTTTTATTTCCATCATTGCTTCCTCGATGTACAGATTGAAGAGTAGGGGCGAAAGCCTACAGCCTTGTCTTACACCCTTCTTAATACGAGCACTTCGTTCTTGATCGTCCACTCTTATTATTCCCTCGTGGTTGTTGTACATACTGTATATGACCCGTCTCTCCCTATAGCTTACCCCTACTTTTTTCAGAATCTCGAACAGCTTGCACCACATACCGAGCCATATTCCATGCTCAACGTCAGTGTTCGTTCCAAATGGCGCAAACTATGCACACATCTCCTCCAATTATCAGATTCTGGCGCCGTGAAAACACTGTTCACTAAACACAACAAAACAGCAAAGCAAAAGCCAATTATTAGGAAGACATTTAACTGTAACCCTGGCATAACACTTCTTTCGTAACTTAACCACTCTGCCTGAGCGTCTGCTTTAAACACTGAATCAACGAATACTCCTCTAAAGCAGTTGTCGTTGTTGTTGTTGTTGTGTTCTTCAGTCCTGAGACTGGTTTGATGCAGGTCTCCATGCTACTCTATCCTGTGCAAGCTTCTTCATCTCCCAGTACCTACTGCAGCCTACATCCTTCTGAATTTGCTTAGTGTATTCATCTCTTGGTCTCCCTCTACGATTTTTACCCTCCACGCTGCCCTCCAGTACTAAATTGGTGAGCCCTTGATGCCTCAGAACATGTCCTACCAATTGATCCCTTCTTCTAGTCAAGTTGTACCATAAACTTCTCTTCTCCCCAATCCTATTCAATACCTCATCACTAGTTATGTGATCTACCCATCTAATCTTCAGCATTCTTCTGTAGCACCACATTTCGAAAGCTTCTATTCTCTTCTTATCTAAACTATTTATCGTACACGTTTCACTTCCATACAAATACTTTCAGAAACGACTTCCTGGCACTTAAATCTATACTCGATGTTAACAAATTTCTCTTCTTCAGAAACGCTTTCCTTGCCATTGCCAATCTACATTTTATATCCTCTCTACTTCGACCATCATCAGTTATTTTACTCCCCAAATAGCAAAACTCCTTTACTACTTTAAGTGTCTCATTTCCTAATCTAATTCCGGCTTAATTCGACTACATTCCATTATCCTTGTTTTGCTTTTGTTGATGTTCATCTTTCAAGATAATGTCAATTCCGTTCAACTGCTCTTCCAAGTCCTTTGCTGTCTCTGACAGAATTAAAATGTCATCGGCGAACCTCAAAGTTTTTATTACTTCTCCATGGATTTTAATACCTACTCCGAACTTTTCTTTTGTTTCCTTTACTGCTTGCTCAGTATACAGATTGAATAGCATCGTGGAGAGGCTACAACCCTGCCTCACTACCTTCCCAACCACTACTTCCCTTTCATGTCCCTCAACTCTTGTAACTGCCATCTGCTTTCCGTACAAATTGTAAATAGCCTTTCCCTTCCTGAATTTTACCCCTGCCACCTTCAGAATTTGAAAGAGAGTATTCCAGTCAACATTGTCAAAAGCTTTCTCTAAGTCTACAAATGCTAGAAACGTAGGTTTGCCTTTTCTTAATCTTTCTTCTAAGATAAGTCGTAGGACCAGTATTGCCTCACGTGTTCCAACATTTCTACGGAATCCAAACTGATCTTCCCCGAGGTCGGCTTCTACCAGTTTTCCCATTCGTCTGTAAAGAATTCGCGTTAGTATTTTGCAGCTGTGACTTATTAAACTGATAGTTCAGTAATTTTCACATCTGTCAACGCCTGCTTTCTTTGGGATTGGAATTATTATATTCTTCTTGAACTCTGAGGTAATTTCGCCTGTCTCGTACATCTTGCTCACCAGATGTTTTGTCAGGACTGGCTCTCCCAAGGCTGTCAGTAGTTCTAATGGAATGTTGTCTACTCCTGGGGCCTTGTTTCGACTTAGGTCTTTCAGTGCTCTGTCAAACCCTTCGCGCAGTATCATATCTCCCATTTCATCTTCATCTACCTCCTCTTCCAATTCCATAATATTGTCCTCAAGAACATCACCCCTGTATGGACCCTCTATATACTCCTTCCACCTTTTTGCTTTCCCTTCTTTGCTTAGAACTGGGTTTCCGTCTGAGCTCCTGATATTGATGCAAGTGGTTCTCTTTTCCCCAAAGGTCTCTTTAATTTTCCTGTAGGCAGTATCTATCTCACCCCTCGTGAGATAAGCCTCTACATCCTTACATTTGTCCTCTAGCCATCCCTGCTTATCCATTTTGCGCTTCCTGTCTATCTCGTTTTTGAGACTTTTGTATTCCTTTTTGCCTGCTTCACTTACTGCATTTTTGTATTTTCTCCTTTCATCAATTAAATTCAGTATCTCTTCTGTTACCCAAGGATTTCTACTAGCCTCGTCTTTTTACCTACTTGATCCTCTGCTGCCTTCACTACTTCATCCCTCAGAGCTACCCATTCTTCTTCTACTGTACTTCTTTCCCCCATTCCCGTCAGTTGTTCCCTTATGCTCTCCCTGAATCTCTGTACAACCTCTGGTTCTTTCAGTTTATCAAGGTCCCATCTCCCTAAATTCCCACCTTTTTGCAGTTTCTTCAGTTTTAATCTACAGTTCATAACCAATAGATTGTGGTCAGAGTCCACATCTGCCCCTGGAAATGTCTTACAATTTAAAACCTGGTTCCTAAATCTCTGTCTTACCATTATATAATCTATCTGAAACCTTCTAGTATCTCCAGGGTTCTTCCATGTACACAACCTACTTTCATGATTCTTGAACCAAGTGTTAGCTATGATTAAGTTATGCTCTGTGCAAAATTCTACCAGGCGGCTTCCTCTTGCATTTCTTAGCCACAATCCATATTCAGCTACTACGTTTCCTTCTCTCCCTTTTCCTACTACCGAATTCCAGTCACCCATGACTAATAAATTTTCGTCTCCCTTCACTATCTGAATAATTTCTTTTATCTCATCATACATTTCATCAATTTCTTCATCATCTGCAGAGCTAGTTGGCATATAAACTTGTACTACTGTGGTAGGCGTGGGCTTCGCGTCTATCTTGGCCACAATAACGCGTTCACCATGCTGTTTGTAGTAGCTTACCCGCACTCCTATATTTTTATTCATTATTAAACCTACTCCTCCATTACCCCTATTTGATTTTGTATTTATAACCCTGTATTCACCTGACCAAAAGTCTTGTTCCTCCTGCCACCGAACGTCACTAATTCCCACTATATCTAACTTTAACCTATCCATTTCCCTTTTTAAATTTTCTAACCTACCTGCCCGATTAAGGGATCTGACATTCGACGCTCCGATCCGTAGAACGCCAGTTTTCTTTCTCCTGATAACGACGTCCTCCTGAGTAGTCCCCGCCCGGAGATCTGAATGGGTGACTATTTTACCTCCGGAATATTTTACCCAAGAGGACGCCATCATCATTTAATCATACAGTAAAGCTGCATGCCCTCGGGAAAAATTACGGCTGTAGTTTCCCCTTGCTTTCAGCCGTTCGCAGTACCAGCACAGCTAGGCCGTTTTGGTTATTGTTACAAGGCCAGGTCAGTCAATCATCCAGACTGTTGCCCTTGCAACTACTGAAAAGGCTGCTGCCCCTCTTCAGGAACCACACGTTTGTCTGGCATCTCAACAGATACCCCTCCGTTGTGGTTTGCACCTACTGTACGGCTATTTGTATCGTTGAGGCACGCAAGCCTCCCCACCAACAGCAAGTCTACATGCTGGCACGGAAGCGTCTTCCGACTCCCTTTCACTGCTGAGGCTGACGTGCTAGTTTCTGTGGTAACGCCCAAAAATAGTGGCGGCGTTACAGGTTATATAAAGACATTTCTTTAGATATCCCCACAAAAAGAAATCTGCTGGTGGTAAACCGAGGGACCGTGCGGTCTATTCCTGAGGTCTACAACGTCCTTACCGTCTTCCAGAAAACCGGTTGTATTTCCCGCGCAACACCATGCCCTAAATGGATCGAGTGCCCGTCATGGTGCATGCAACTACGGCCTTTCGTGTCTAGACTGACAGTTTCAATGACGGCTCCAAAATTATTGACGTTAAAGGTCGATACGACTTACATGTTAGAGGACGTGGGAAATGGTGCGACCTGATAATTTCATGTCCAATGATTCCACACCGTATCTTAATGGACCACCTCCTTTGATGATCGACATGATGCACCAGCCTAGGATTCTCTGTTATCCAGTAATACGTATTATGACGCTTCACTGCTCCAAAATTTGCCAGCAAGGATTCATCAGAGAGCATAGCACTTCGTAAGGCATCCGGAGTGAAATTATTCACGGCCCATTCGATGAAATTGAGTCCCATTAAAATCGTTGCCATGCAGCTTAAGCTTAATGTGAAGGGCAGTTGTGGGGAAAGCAGTCCCTGGGATTCGATCCGCTGGCCCCAGCCCCGCTGCTGCCATCGCTCGACGCGTATCTCTGCCAGCGCGGTGACAATAGGCCCCTGTCCTCTTCAGCTGCGACGACGGGAGCGGATTTCCACGTAAATTACCGTTGTGTTTTGAGTACACTCAATGTTGGGTTCCAGACATTGCTTAGTTGAAAACCGTTGTCTTTATTTACTAGTTCCTTTTGAAGCTGCATTTCTACGGCATTTATTAGAATGCAGTCCCAGAAAGTGTCGAACTGTTGCAACAACTTGGTGTGATCCTAACGCCTGACACGCCCGTGGGAGATGCAGTTCTCTGCCGGAGCGGGCGTCGTCGGCTGTTCGTTTTCTGTGTGTCGTTTATGCTCGCCTGCACTGCCAGATAGCCTGACCTACATACGAGGGTCACTGCAACAGAAATGCACACTATTTTTTTAAAAAAATATCCATCTTTTGTTCTACATGTTTGAAAGTTTTACAGTGTGTAGATACATCCTTTAGGAAAGATATTTTCATTTCTCCACATAATTTCCATCCCTCTCAGCTGCCTTCCGCCATCTTGGAACCAGTGCCTGTATACCCGCACGGTAAAATTCTGGACCAACCTGTTGGAGCCACTGTTTGGCAGCATGCACAGGGGAGACCATTTTCAAACCTTGTTCCACGAAGAGAATCTTTGTTTCCCAATGAGATGATAGTCACATGGAGCTAGGTCAGGACTGTAAGGCTGGTGTCTCAGTGTTGTCCACCCGAGTTATGTGATCGCTTCCATGGTTTCTGACTGACATGTGGCGGTGCATTGTCGTGCAACAGCAAAACATCCTGCTTTTACCGATGTGGTCGAACACGACTCAGTCGAGCTTGCAGTTTCTTCTGTGTCGTCACATGTGTATCAGAATTTATGGTGGTTCCACTTGGCATGATGTCCAAAAGCAAGATTCCTTCGGAATCGAAAAACACCGTAGCAGAAGGTGTGGTTTTGAATTTCTTTTTTTTCCTCGGTGAATTTGCATGATGCCACTCCATTGATTGCCTCTTCGTCTCTGGAGCCATATTTCATCACCTGTCACAATTCTTCCAAGAAATTCATCTCCACCATTCTCGTACTGTTCCAAAAGTTCGCTGCATACCGTTTTTCTTGTTTCTTTGTGAGCCACTGTCAACATCCTGGGAACCCACCTGGCACAAACCTATTTAACGCCAACACTTACAGTATTCTGCAAACACTTCCTTCCCCTATCCCAACGTAGAATGACAATTCGTTCATTGTGATGCGTCTGACAGTAGTCACAAATTCGTTAACTCTCTGCACATTGGACTGTGTGCAGTAGGAGGCCTGCCACTGCGAGGACAATCCTCAATATTGCCGTGCCCGCTTTCATCACGTAACCTGCTTGCCCACCGACTAACTGTACTGCGATCGACAGCAGCATCTCCACACACCTCTTTCAACCTCTTGTGGATGTTTCCCACTGTCTCGTTTTCACAGCTCAGTAATTCTATAACAGCACGTTGCTTCTGACGAACGTCAAGTGTAGCAGCCATCTTGAACACATGCTGTGACGGCGCCACTCACGGGAACAGGTTGAACTAAGTTTGAAAATAGCGGGAAGGATGTATCTACACACAGTAAAACTTTCACACATGCAGAATGAAAACTGTATTTTTACAGAAATACTGTGCATTTCTTATGGAGTGACCCTCGTAAATTTCCCTGCCCTGGCAGCGGTTGCAATAGACTCCTAGTTTCCGAAGTCTAGGTCATGCTTGACTGATCCCAATAAGGCTTTCGTCTCTGCTCGTTGGCGGAACAGACACGTGACGTTATGTTTCTGGTGCATCCTTCCGATTTTGCTGAGGTGTTCCAGGCGTATGAAAAAATTGCCGACGCAACAAGTTCATCTTCACCTTCAGTAGGCTGTAGTCAATGCTTCTTTGGTCTGATGGCACGTTGTCTCTGGCAGTTGCTGTAACCGTTCGCATAGACACTGCCTGTAGATGCTGCAATTCGGCTGTTAGACTGTCTGGGTCCAAGATTTCGTGTGCTCTGCGCACTAGTGTGCTTAGGGCACCTACTCGTTGTGATGGTGCATGACACCTGGCGGCATCCAAGTACAAATCTGTATACGTCGGTTTACAGCAGATGCTGTGTTCGCCTAGACCTTAAGGTAGTCTTTAAGTCCACAAGGAAGGAAAGGCACTCTGCCCAATTGTTAGTAATACAGGCATACCTAACAAAGATATTCATCCCCTTTGCCAGTACCAGTGTGGAATAAGGCACATTTCATCCAGCAGCTTCAGAAATTTCGACTGGGCCAAGAAGAGCTAACGGTGTGCTTTAACGTAACTGTTTGTACTTGTGCTTATGTTAACCTACTTTTTATTTGAAGGAAAGTACTAGGAACAGACGAAGTGGCGATGAGCTGCCCCCTATCATCAGTGGTGGCCAAAATATTTACGGAGGCATTCAAGAAAGAAGCCCTTGAGCTTTTTTAATATGTACATGATACATTCGTAATCTGGCCACACGGGTGACATCATTTACAAGACTTCCTACAAAGCCTGAATTCGCTGCACCTAACATCAAATTCCTGATGGAGACAGAAGAAATAGTGAACTTTCACTTCTGTATGTGATCGTCAAATGAAGTACAGATAACACGCTAGGAGAAAGCGTATACCATAAACTGGCATTTGCACTTGCAGCTGTCATGCATCTTCGCAACAAGAAAATGTTCTAAGCACACTAGTGCACAGGGCACGCGAATTCTCGGACGAAGACGGTCAAACAGCGAAATTGCAGAACCTGCAGGCAGTATTCCATACAAACGGTTACACCGACTGCCAAATACAACGTGTCATGAAACCAAAGTAGCTGAGATCACAGCCTGCTGTGGACAAAGGGACACTTGCAAGATCACCACAAGGCTCCAAATTGAAGTTCGATAGAAGAGTTAACTCTAGCTGGGTCTACGTGAGACATAACTCGCATGAACCCAATTATTTCTTAAAATTGTTACACAGCGGAAATGCTAGTTTTTTAATGACAATTAATTGTTTAAGTAATAAGAAACCAGGCCCAGGTAAACGGGTTACAGCCTCGGTACCTCTACTTTTACAGTATGTAGCATGAAATGAGATATAATTTCTATATACTTACATTAAATTCAAGGGCCAGTGGAATTACAACATTTATTTTCTCTGTATGCGTTCACATGATGTCAACAAGGTACAGTTATTTGATGTCACAAAATCTGATGCAATAAAGAGAGCATACCATAAACAAACGTTCATACATATAATTAGCACAGTACAAGGGCCACGAAACCATTCTGGTAATAGTCGCGCAAGTTAATAATACCATATTGGATATGAAAGATAACCACAGAATTTATCATTAGTAGCTGGTTGTGTGAGTGATTGCACGAATCTGACCACGATGTTATCCATAATCCCAGGCACCACACTTTACCCAGCAATTCATTGGTGACCCACACGAACATTTACATGTAAGAAACGATGGTTACAAATTGAATAAAATCGATGGTCTGATCGCACCTAAGTTTAACCCCGTGCCGCAGACACATCTTACCAACTGACTGCTGAAAAATAAAGGTGCAAGACGTGCACTCTCGCAACTGGATGATCCTCAGACATCAATTGTTGGATGGTCAGATTTTCCTCATCTCGGATGTCCTTCACATCTACAAACGTCACCTGTTTGAAATTTTCTAGTTCCGGAGCGAGCACGAAAAGTGCTTAAAGAAACTCAAGACCTGAGACAATTACACGCCAAGAGTGCTTTTCACCTTATCCTCCGAGACTCCTCAGCTTCTCCACTCCAGAGTTCTGCACCTTCCACTATCAATCGGAGGGATAGCTCTCAAACTTATGTCTAATGGAATGTTTAACGACAAAGTTACATCTCCTACCTACAGACGTTTTCTGAATGAATCGATGGGCAACATTCCCACACATCAAAAAACATGCGTCCAAGTATTTCCTATGCTCAATCCAACTGGCACTTTCTGCTCCCAAAAAACAGAATACAAAGTAGAATGAGATTTTCACTCTGCAGCGGAGTGTGCGCTGATATGAAACTTCCTGGCAGATTAAAACTGTGTGCCCGACCGAGACTCGAACTCGGGACCTTTGCCTTTCGCGGGCAAGTGCTCTACGAAGTGAGCTAACGAAGCACGACTCACGCCCGGTACTCACTGCTTTACTTCTGGCAGTACCTCGTCTCCTACCTTCCAAACTTTACAGAAGCTCTCCTGCAAACCTTGCAGAACTAGCACTCCTGAAAGAAAGGATATTGCGGAGACATGGCTTAGCCACAGCCTGGGGGATGTTCCAGAATGAGATTTTCACTCTGCAGCGGAGTGTGCGCTGATATGAAACTTCCTGGCAGATTAAAACTGTGTGCCCGACCGAGACTCGAACTCGGGACCAGGCTGTGGCTAAGCCATGTCTCCGCAATATCCTTTCTTTCAGGAGTGCTAGTTCTGCAAGGTTCGCAGGAGAGCTTCTGTAAAGTTTGGAAGGTAGGAGACGAGGTACTGGCAGAAGTAAAGCTGTGAGTACCGGGCGTGAGTCGTGCTTCGGTAGCTCAGTTAGTAGAGCACTTGCCCGCGGAGGGCAAAGGTCCCGAGTTCGAGTCTCGGTCGGGCACACAGTTTTAATCTGCCAGGAAGTTTCAGAATACAAAGTATTTTACAAAAATGCGTCTGTTTCTCACTGAACATTTATCCTCTGAAAAATTTTATCTGGCCCAGCTGAAATACGAGCACTGTCCATATCTTGAGAAAGCCCCGAATCTACAGGTACTACTCCATTGTACAGACAAGGAACGCTGCTAATAGCATCATCCTGGCGCCTGCTATTGCAGCACTCAGCCGTTGTTGACTCTAGGCCAACAAAACCCTGCTGCCCTAGAAATCTTCCCTCCAGGATGGCCACCAGGTCTATGGCGACCAACTTCCTGCTTCCGCTTGTTCCCGCTGCTCACCCAGAACCACAAAACTAGCATGCAGTTAGCGTAACAAAGAACATGCACTATCTGCGCTTGAATCTACAAGAAATTAGAAGGAAAAGATGAAGTGAAACTGCGGGTGGATAACGTAAGCACTCACCAATTCTTGTAAATCAGTTTAACATCACGAGCACCATCTCGTCAGTTTTCCGAAAAACATATCAACATGAAGAAATGAATTCAAAATGACAGGACACAGCCCAGCCTCAGGCAGACTCCTCTCGTCACTTCTGCAATCGGGACAAAAATTTATTTGGGAAATGTTACACTGAACAAGGTATGATGTGCCATCACCAAATCAATTTTTCCTTTAGCCCTTGACCCCACTGAAATAAATTATCAGGTAAAGAAGCCAGAAGGTTCCCTTGCCAATATCTAAATGAGCTGCTCATATCACAATCATACACTTGAGCCATCAGTTCATTCATACACAGTGCTGGACAGTCTCCTCAATAGTTTCATCATTGTTACATTACTCAAAATGGCGGATAGTTACACTAGCTGCATTTACATTTGATAATCTTTACAATAGTAGGGTGATCGAACACACCGTCGTGTGTATTTACTTTATAAATTTTGAACTCTCTGGTCCTATCAACATTAACACTCCTCGATTACCAGATTCACGCAAATTGCTTGGTTACAGAGCGGCAATAAAGGCAGTTACACATTAATTTAACAGTATTCAACTGCTACTGCGAAATACATACACTAATGTTCACACTCACCACCTGAAACGCACTATTCATTAGACGAGGAACCAACATTAACCAAACGTATTCAGAATTTAAATTACTTATACAGAACGAAAAATACAGGGCTATTACAAATGATTGAAGTGATTTCATAAATTCACTGTAGCTCCATTCATTGACATATGGTCACGACACACTACACATACTTAGAAAAACTCATAAAGTTTTGTTCGGCTGAAGCCGCACTTCAGGTTTCTGCCGCCAGAGCGCTCGAGAGCGCAGTGAGACAAATTGGCGACATGAGCCGAGAAAGCGTATGTTGTGCTTGAAATGCACTCACATCAGTCAGTCATAACAGTGCAACGACACTTCAGGACGAAGTTCAACAAAGATCCACCAACTGCTAACTCCATTCGGCAATGGTATGCGCAGTTTAAAGCTTCTGGATGCCTCTGTAAGGGGAAATCGACGGGTCGGCCTGCAATGAGCGAAGAAACGGTTGAACGCGTGCGGGCAAGTTTCACGCGTAGCCCACGGAAGTCGACGAATAAAGCAAGCAGGGAGCTAAACGTACCACAGCCGACGGTTTGGAAAATCTTACGGAAAAGGCTAAAGCAGAAGCCTTACCGTTTACAATTGCTACAAGCCCTGATACCCGATGACAAAGTCAAACGCTTTGAATTTTCAGCGCGGTTGCAACAGCTCATGGAAGAGGATGCGTTCAGTGCGAAACTTGTTTTCAGTGACGAAGCAACATTTTTTTCTTAATGGTGAAGTGAACAGACACAATGTGCGAATCTGGGCGGTAGAGAATCCTCACGCATTCGTGCAGCAAATTCGTAATTCACCAAAAGTTAACGTGTTTTGTGCAATTTCACGGTTTAAAGTTTACGGCCCCTTTTTCTTCTGCAAAAAAACGTTACAGGACACGTGTATCTGGACATGCTGGAAAACTGGCTCATGCCACAACTGGAGACGGACAGCGCCGACTTCATCTTTCAACAGGATGGTGCTCCACCGCACTTCCATCAGGATGTTCGGCATTTCTTAAACAGGAGATTGGAAAACCGATGGATCGGTCGTGGTGGAGATCATGATCAGCAATTCATGTCATGCCTCCACGCTCTCCCGACTTAACCCCATGCGATTTCTTTCTGTGGGGTTATGTGAAAGATTCAGTGTTTAAACCTCCTCTACCAAGAAACGTGCCAGAACTGCGAGCTCGCATCAACGTTGCTTTCGAACTCATTGATGGGGACATGCTGCGCCGAGTGTGGGAGGAACTTGATTATCGGCTTGATGTCTGCCGAATCACTAAAGGGGCACATATCGAACATTTGTGAATGCCTAAAAACACTTTTTGAGGTTTTGTATGTGTGTGCAAAGCATTGTGAAAATATCTCAAATAATAAAGTTATTGTAGAGCTGTGAAATCGCTTCAATCATTTGTAATAACCCTGTAATATTGACTAACACGTAATACACGGAAATGAACCGAGAGATAATTGTTGCCATAAACGTCCAAATACATACCACAATCGCAAAAATCGGTTCCTAGAACATACATCTTCATAAACACTCTAAATTAATATACGCAACATTGAATACAATCTATTAACTGACTCGTGTGTTTGACAAAACACTAGTTGTATATTCCTGACATTGTTAGTCTGGGGGGGGGGGGGGCAATCTGCAGTGTGTGATAAATGAAGGAAATTTTACACGCCAAAATCGTTGCAAAGCATTTTATTGGATGATCGGTTTCGACACAGCTATGCTATCATCATCTGAACTTACGCTATAACATTTTTACAACATATTGTCTGTTAAGTATTGCAAGTCCCACTACCAAGAAGAACACTACGCAACGGCGTTTCGAATATAAAAGTTTTATGTACAAACATAAGTGTAACTCTGTTGCGCCTTTACATATGTTCATTTTCACAACCAGCTAGCAGTTATCAGCATTTTCTCTTCTTTACAATCTATCTGATTTCAATTTTATCAAACAAGTGGAACTACTCCATTTGCACTATGTGTTTTATAGTTTATTCTGCGTGACACTTGATATGTTTTGACATCGTCTAAGGTTTGTTTGGAAACCTTCACTTCAAGATATCAGGAGATTTGAAACACTATGCCTCAACAAACGGTTAGCTGCATTTACTTCAGTGGAGGGATAAAAACCAATCTTACATAATGGCCTCATATATCGTCATTCGCATAGAAGTAATGAAGAAGGAGCCGGAGCAAATGGAGAATCTGCAGTTGTTCGACGAATCTGAAAGCAATATGCACAGCACTAAATACAACACAGGAACTGAATCATGTGTTAAATAAAACACTAGCTACATATTCCCGAGATTGTCGGTCTGGGGGCATCTGCTGTGTATGATATCTGCAGGAAACTTAATAAGCCAAGATTGATGAAAAGCATGATGACCGGTCTCCACAGGATTATACTGTCATCATTAGATTCTATGCTATAAAATTATTACAACTTTATGTTCATCTGTGTTGCCAGTTGTTTCACACTGTATATGCACATCCCACTACCATTAAGATCACTACACATTAGTATATCAAACATAAAACTGTTATGTACAAACATAAACTTAACGATATTGAGCTGGTTACAAATGTTCACCACCAGCTGGCACTTTTCAGTTTGTATTCAAAGTCTTTTCTTTCTTTTGTAATTTGTCTGATTTTGGATTTGTCAAGCAACTGGAGTTTCTCTGTTTGCTGCAGCTCTTTTACCATTTCTTCCGCACGAAATTCTACATATTCCGCCATTGTATGACTTTAGTTTTGGCCCTCAACTTCAAAATATCAGGAGAATTGAATTAACTACACCACAACAAACTATTAGCTATATATTTGCTTCAATAATTCCCGATTCGAACCAAACTGTCATAACATTATGGTGTTATGACAGTGTTGGTCTAGTGAACTGGGATATATTGAAGGAATTATTTATGCATGAACGTTTGTTGTGGTGTAGATAATTCAATTCTCCTTATATTGAGAGGCAACGGCCTTGCCGCGGTAGATACACCGGTTCCCGTGAGATCACCGAAGTTAAGCGCTGTCGGGCGTGGTCGGTACTTGGATGGGTGACCATCCAGGCCGCCATGCGCTGTTGCCATTTTTCGGGGTGCACTCAGCCTCCTGATGCCAATTGAGGAGCTACTCGACCGAATAGTAGCGGCTTCGGTCAAGAATACCATCTTACGACCGGGAGAGCGGTGTGCTGACCCCACGCCCCTCCTATCCGCATCCTCCACCGAGGAGGATGACACGGCGGTCGGATGGTCCCGGTAGGCCACTCGTGGCCTGAAGACCGAGTGCTTTTTATATTGAGAAGTGAAGGGTACGGAACTAAACTTTCCAATGGCGGGATGTGGAGTTTCGGGCGGAATGAATGGTAAAAGAGCTGGTGCAAATGGAGAAGCTCCAGTTGGGGGACAAGAGAGGTGCCTCCACGTGCGGTGTTCTTACCACGAAGCAGAACACCCGGCGTCCCCTGGTAACAGTGCCATTGGCCTGGCCAAACCTCTCGCCACGATGACAACCAATGATTTACACAATATATTCTTTTAAGACCACCCGTTAGGCTAAACTCGATTACATCGAGAGATTTTCAACAACCAAATCAGTTTTATTGGTATCACTTTTATTTATCTGACATATATCACAAACATGACTGTAATAATTTATGCATACAAGAAACACAACGTAGTACAAACGACTGCCGACCAAGAATTGATGGCGTGAGACTAGTTACATAGAAAGACCTCACTCGAAGTGTGGAAGTGCAACAGTCTGCAAACGAAGCCTAGTGATAAAATCCGTTTGTCTAGCAGATGGTGACTACATCAAAATCCTAACTATAGAACGTGACAAATACGATGAAACTTCTGTCTACATACAATCTGCCACTAATATTGTTCTACAACCACCAGGAAATCATCACAACTAGAAAATCAAGTAATTATCGGCGAATTCAGCAGCTACCACATTGATTAGGGATATAGTGCGTGTAACAACAATTAACTTGAAGTTGAGTTGTGGGCAGAGGACCAGCAACACAAACTCATTAATCACCGAAACAAACCAAAGATATTCTATTGGTGTCGATGGGAGAAGATCTACAACCCTGCTCTCCTTTTTGCATCTGTGACATCAGTCAAATAATAAAGAAGCAGCAGTACCCTTCACACAAGACATATCAGTTATGTGCACCATTCAAACCGTTTTACAACCTCAAGTCGCACACTTCAGCTGTAGATTCAACTTTAAAAAGGACAAGTGCGATGTCTTGCCGAAATTGTTGAAGACATAGTGCTGGAAATAGATTCCCATCCAAAAAAACTGCAATGCATTCTTCAAGCTCTTGCTTAAAGCTGCTTGTCAGAGCATCCAAAGGGGCGGCAGAACCAGCTACACATCATGACACATCAAAAGAGCTACTATGCATTCTTCAATCTCCCGATTAAACCTGCGCGTCAGAGCACCCTAAGGGACTACAGAACCAGCTACACACCATGACGATGTGGAACTATACGCCGGATACTGCACAGTTTTAAAGTGGACCCTCTCTGATGCAAAGATGGGTAAGACGCTAGTGCAGAGAATAGGTCCCACTCGCAGAACTGAGTTGTGTAGGCTCATGACAGACATCGACGTTACTCACAACAGCAAGAACGCATCGCCCACAATAAAGACATTATCCAATGGCCCTCACAAACCTTTACGATTAAGAAACGTCACTGCAAGTGAAATCGCCCATCAACGCCTACTTACTGGGAAGTGCAGCAAGAAACGCCTGAAGACTACTTGTAAAGTAACAAGCGATATAAAATCAGAAACTGACAGCATCTGCCACCCCATCACAACAGAAGAGATCGCTAATTGTATCCGAGCTCTAAAAGATGGTAAAACATTTGGGGCAGCCAAGGTACGTGTAGAAATGCTATCACTGTCTCAAAAGGAGTACTGACTGCCTCCGCCAAATTTTCAACAACACACTGGCAATGTTCAACATTTCTAAGCACTGGAGACAAGCTCATGATGTCGTTCTGATCAAGCCAGGAAAATCATCAGACGACCCAAAAAAATTTCCGGCCTATATCTTTGTTCTTCCATCCGTTCGAACTACTTGAACGAATTCTTCTAGGTGATCTCACCCCAATCATAGAAGTTAAGCTCATAAAACAACAAGCTGCCTTCGGACCTGGTCGGTCTTGCACAAGGCAGGTACTGAATCTTACCTACTATATCGAGGACGGCTTAGAGAAAGGTCTTGCCACCGGTGTTTTCCTTTGTTGACCTGAGTGAGGCCTACGACACGGTAGACATTAGGACACTTCTACCAGAGGTGTCACAAGAAAAGATTATGGCTTTATGAAGATCACTGCAGAGCTTCTCAACAACAGAAGATCCTATGTTAGTTTTCAAAACATCAAAATTTAGTGGTGCAAAACAAAAATGTTCATCCCCAAGGAAGCTTACTCTTGCTTCCAAACTATTTAATGTGCACGCCAACGACCAACCACGTAATAAAGCTTGCACCTAATTTGCTTATGCTGCCGATATGGCCCCCTCTGCCCACCATAAGACATCTGAAAGCGTTCAAAGACAGCTTCCGTCTGTCCCTGAAGACATCAGAAATTATTACGAGGCCAACAGCCCGAAGCAAAACGGTAGTTAGCACTTTCCATCTCTGTAAAAAATATGCAAACTACAGTTTAAAAGTCTCACAGCAGGGAACTACTCTCAGTTACTGCTCAGCCCCTAGTTACCTCAGGGTTATTCTTAATACAAGTTTGACATTCAAGGAACATTGTGACAGTGCCATAACGAAGGTCGCAGCACGAATCAGTATCGTAAAAAAAAACTCTTAAGTCTCAAAGGCGCAAGTTGGGAAGAAGCACACATGGCTTTAGCCTTCTGCTATCCAGAAGGACAATATGATTCCCCTGTATCGTATCAGTCCAGACACTAGAGCCAGGTTGATATTGCTCTTTACCAAACTCGCCGCCAGGCGACAAGATACTTGACACTAAACCTGGCCGGATTAGCTCCACCCGTTATCAGGCGGGTAGTAACAGTGAAATCTGAAAGGAGCAAAGTCTACACTGATGACAGACAGTCCCTATATCGACGTGAATCTGTTCCTCGACGCCTTCGCAGCAGATAAAGCTTCGTCTCAAGTGCCTCAACCTTAATGAAGTCAAAGGTAGATGAGTTTCAACAGTGGCAGGAAAAACTAAAAGTAGTTGGATACCACCGAAAGAGAAGCTACACCCAGGAAATAGCCTGTCATGACCAACACGGAGATCACTAAATCGCCTTCGCGTGAGCTTTGGTCGAAGTAAAACTTACATGTTAAAATGGGGACTCTGCAATAACCAAGATGTGTTCCGTGCATGTGGGGCTGAGCAGACTGTGATTCATTCCCTTCATTGCCCTGTTTACTCTACCTCTTCAGTCATCACGATCCAAGAGGATTGGGCATCAGCAAGGTCAACAACAATGCTCCTTGCTGAGGCGCTACACTTCATTGAAATAGTTGAAATGGTTGTCATCGACACGCTAAAAACAAGAAGTTGTTTGACAAATCCAAAATCAATATACACAACACTGAATGCAACATATTAACTGAATCACGTTTTAAACCAAATACTAGTTACATATTCGTGACATTGTCCGCCTGTGGGCGATCGACCCTGTATGATAACTGGAGGAAACATCAGAAGCCAAGATCGCTAGAAAAGCATTTATTTGATGACCAGCTTCGACAGAGTTATGCTGTCGTCATGGGATAGGATGCTTTTAAAATTTTTATAACATGGTGTCCATCATTGTTCCATGTCGCTTCACATTGCATATGCACTTCGCACTACCTCGTACACCACTAGACATCGGCATATTCTTTCATCACTTCTTCTGTGCGAAATTCCACAGATTCCTCCGCCTGAGTAAGATTGACGGTGTTGTTCGGGTGAATTGGGATATATATATATATATATATATATATATATATATATATATATATGGTAAGGCACTAACTATTACCACCAAGATTAACTCCGAAAGTACTAACTCCGAAAGTATGATAGGAGCTGAAAAGTTTGTGGGACAAATGTTGCATGGGACAATGAGGGACATAATGTGACGTTGTTTCTTTGTTTCTAGGTGGGATCGCGTCAGAGATATGAAGATCAGCTTCGTTTCTTTAAATGGGATGCTATGGTTTGGTACTTATTTTCTGATAGCGCCTACCGAGCCGAAGCCAATGTTTCGTAACAGTAAGGTCTTTGAAGGTCAACGAAGGTCACAGAGGTGGCATGAACGGCCATTTACAGAAGGTGTTCGAAGTGATGACCATTGATATCAATGCAGTGGCGCAATCTTCTTATCGTAGACTGTGTGGTGTTCCTTCTCACATCAGCACTTATCGAAGCACATGCTCTGACAATTCTCTCTCGCATATCTTCAGGTGTAGTTGGAACGTCTTTATAAACAATGTCTTTCACGAATCCCCACAAGAAAAATCCAGAGGCGTCAAGTCTGGCGAAGGAACCGGCCACGATACATCTCCTCCGCGTCCAATCCAACGATTTGGAAGTTGTTTGTGCAACTCATTTCTAGCCATCAGGGAAAAATGTGCCGGACACACATCGTGTTGATACCACATTCCGTTCCTTGTTCCTAAAGATATTTCTTCCAATAACAGACCTAATGTTTCTTCCATGAATGTGGTGTATTTCCTACCATTAAGATTTCCTTCGATGAAATAGGTGCCTATAATTGTGCCCTCCAGAATCCCACACCATACATTCACCGACAACGATTTTTGGTGTGCAACTTGCCGCAGCCAACATGGATTTTCAGTTGCCCAATAGTGCATGTTATGCAAATTAACATTTCGATGATTCGTGAATGTAGCCTCGTCAGTAAATAAAATCAAATTAATAACTGTGTCATCCCTCTGAATCTGATGTTGAGCCCATGGGCAGAATTCAGTGCGATACATACAATCCATACCAGTTAATTCTTGGTGAAGACTGGTATGATAAGGATGATATTTATGACGATTCAGACCACGAACAACACTAACCTGGCTCATGTCAGCGTCCCTTGCGATTTGACGAGAACTAACACAAGGATCTCGAACCACAGTGGCAAGAGTACAAAATTCCGCTTCCTCGTTAGTAACTTCCCTTTGCCGGATATATTTCCGATGTGTTAAAGATCAAATTGTTCTCAATTTATCATACACATATTTAAATGTACGACGTGTAGGGTGAGTACGTTGAGGATACCTTTCAGCGTATAAGTCCCTAGTTCTCACTGAATTTCGTTGACCTACTCCATAAATGAGAAGCATATCGATTTGTTCTTCGAAGGAATACATCATTCACATTCGCTTGATTCGACGATACTAGTCTTATCGTTCCTATTAGTGTTGTATTGCGAAACAAATCGAATGATGTTTGCATGTCAATGGCACATTAGATGGATACGCCGTATTCGGCGAATATTTACTATTTGCACGATATACGAAAGAGAATTGTCAGAGCGTGTGCTTCGATAAGTGCCGAAGTCATAAGGAATACCACTCAATCCATGATAAGAAGATTGCAGCACTGCACTAATACCAATGGTCATCACTTCGCACACCTTCTGTAAATGGACCTTCATGCCGCCTTTTTGACCTTCGTTCACCTTGAAACACCGTACTGTTACATATCATTGGATTCATCTCGATAGCTTCTATCAGAAAATAAGTATCAAACTATAGCATTCCACTTAAAAAAAAAGTTGACCTTCATATCTCCGACGCGACCCCACCTAGTAACAAAAGACCAACATCATATTGTGGCCCCCGTTGTCCCATGCAACATTTGTCCCCATAAACTTTTCAGCGACTATCATATTTTTTGGAGTTATTCTATCTGGCGATAGTTAATGACTCACCCTGTATAGCTAATCGTTTGTTGAGGTGTAGGCAATTTAATACTCCTGATATTTTCAAGTGGAGGGTTCAAACAAACCTTATAAAAGTGGCAGAATATGTGGAGCTTGCCACAAAATAAATAGTAAGAGTTGGAGCAAATGGAGATGCTCAAGTTGATTGATAAACCCGATATAAATGTAAGCAACAATAAACACAACATGTTAACTGAATCATTTGTCAGATAAAACGCTAGCTATATTTTGCTAACATTGTCACTCTGAGGCTCTGCAGTGTGTGATAACTGAAGGGAACTTCACAAGCCAATACCGTTAAAATGGTATTTGATTTATGACAAGTTTCGACAGACGTGTGCACTCATCTTCGGATCTTACACTATAAAATTTTTACAACATATTATCTATCAGTCTTAGAAGTCGGTTCACACAGTTTATGCACTTCCCACTACCATGAAAATCACTACATATCGGGTAGCCATATATAAAAGTACTATGAACAAACATAAAATTAACTACACACATCAAAAAAAGTTTTACATCACCCCGGTTTCATGAACTCCTGAGATAGACGTTGACTGTGGATATTGTATCACAGACACTGTCCCTTTGACTGTTCAGAGGTATCACTAAACCCGCCAAAAGATGTAAACAACGATGCATGAGCAGCGCCTATTAGATGGAGGGGGTCCGACAGCCGATCTGTTCGAGCCATTCCACCAGGAAGGAGATACACGGCTCGTGTTGTCTGTAGTTCAACCATGCCTAGACGGTCAATGCCGCCGTTCGATCGCGTCCGCATTGTTACTTTGTGCCAGGAAGGGCTCTCAAAAAGGGAGGTGTCCAGGTGTCTTGGAGTGAACCAAAGCGGTGTTGTTCGGATATGGAGGATATACAGAGAGACAGGAACTGCCGATGACATGCCTCGCTCAGGCCACCCAAGGGCTACTACTGCAGTGGATGAGCGCTACCTACGGATTATGGCTCGGAGGAACCACTACAGCAACGCCATCATGTTGAATAACGCTTTTTGTGCAGCCACAGGACGTCGTGTTATGACTCAAACTGTGCGTAAAAGGCTGCATGATGCGCAACTTCACTCCCGACGTCCATGACGAGATCCAACTTTGCAACCGCGACACTATGCACCGCTGTACAAATGGGCCCAACAACATGCCGAATGGACCGCTCAGGACTGGCATCTCGTTCTCTTCACCAATGAGTATCGCATATGCCTTCAACCAGACAATCGTCGGAGACGTGTTTGGAGGCAACCCGGTCAGGCTGAACGACTTAGACACATTGTCCAGCGAGTGCATAAATGTGGAGGTTCTCTGCTGTTGTGGGGTGGCATTATGTGGGGCCGACGTACGGCGCTGGTGGTCATGGAATGCGCCGTAACGGCTGTACGATACGTGAATGCCATCCTCCGACCGATTGTGCAATCATATCGGCAGCATATTGGCGAGGCATTCATCTTCATGGACGACAATTCGCGCACCCCATTGTGCACATCTTGTGAATGACTTCCTTGAGGATAAAGACATCGCTCGACTAGAGTGGCCAGCATGTTCTCCAGACATGAACCCTATCGAAATTGCCAGAGATAGATTGAAAAGGGCTGTTCAAGGACGACGTGACCAACCAACCACTCGGAGGGATCTACGCCGAATCGCCATTGAGGAGTGGGATAATCAATGCAAGAGGACGTGCTGCTTGGTATTAGAGGTACCGGTGTGTACAGCAATCTGGACCACCACCACCTCCGAAGGTCTCATGCAATATTTGGTTTTCATGAGCAATAAATGGAGCAGAAACGATGTTTATGTTGATCTCTATTCCAATTATCTGTACAGGTTGCGGAAGTCTCGGAACCGTGGTGATGCAAAACTTTTTTGATGTGTGTATACTGCATTGATTACAGATGCACATCTTCATCACTAGCTGGCTGTGATTAGTTTGTATACAAAGTCTTTACATTGCTTTATAATTCGTCTTATTTCTGATTTTTCAAAAAAGAACAGGAGCTTCTACATTTGCTCTAGCTCTTTCACCATTTCGTCTTGTGGAACTCCACATATCCCGCAATGTTTTAGTTTTGACCACTTCACTTCAAAATTTCAGGAGAATTGAATAACCAACACCACAACAAACGATTAGGTACATATTTCCTTCAATGTACCCCAAATTAACTGGACAAACACTGTCATAACAATGCGTTTGTTGTGGTGGGACGTAGACAGTCGTTTTTCCCTCGCGCTATTTGCGACTGGAACAGGAAAGGAAATGACTAGTAGTGTGGTACAGGGTACCTACCCTCCGTCACGCACCGTACGGTGGGTTGCGTAGTATCTATGTAGATGTGGATGAAGATGTGATACCACCACAGTGTTACTAACACCAGAGTGTTATGACTGCGTTGGCTTAGTGAACTGGAGATATATTCAAGGAAAGGTGTCCAGTGGTGGAATACATGGAGCTTCACTGGGAGGAGATGATAAAAGAGCTGAACAAATGAATAAGCTAATGTGGTTTCATAAATCCGATGTCAATATACACAACACTGAATGCAGCGTACGAACTGCATCGTGTGTTAAACAAAAAACTGTTTGCAGTTTTGGTGTGGGTTAGATTTGCAATATACATTCTGTATATTATTAAATTCTCCTGATATTTTGAAGCGAATCGTTCGAAACTAACTTTATACAACGGCAGAATCTGTGGAACTTCGTGTGGAAGAACTGGGGCATATTTAGGAAGTACAGTTGTTAGATAAATCCGAAAACAATAATCAACGTACACAGCACTGAATGGAACATATTAACTGAATCATGTGCTAAGCAAATCACTAGCTACATATTCCTGAAAATATCAGGCTGCAGACGATCTGCAATATTTGATAACTGAAGGAAACTTAGCAAGTCAATGTCACTAAAATAGAATTTTATTGAATGACCGGTTTCAACATGGCTATGGCGTCATCGTCCGATCACATGCCTTGCAATTTTTCAACATTTTGTCGATCAGAGTTGCATGTCGCTTCACATTTCATATGCACTTCCCACTATCATGAAGATTACTACATATATCATATCACTATACATCGGCATGTAAAACACGAAAGTATTATGTACGCACATAAACATTCTATATTGTGCTGATTACAAACGTTCATCGCCAACTGGCACTCATCGGTTTGTATTCAAACTCTTCCTCTCGTTATAATCTGTGTTTTCAGATTTGTCGAACAACTGGAGCTCCTCCATTTGTTCCAGCTCTTTTACCTTTTCTTCTGCGTGATAGTCCACATTTTGTGCCATTGTATAAGGTTAACTTTTAATCCTTCACTTCAAAGTATCCGGATAAGTGAGTTACTTACACCTCAACAAACGATAAGCAATGTATTTCCTTTAAAATATCTCGATCTTACTGTGGTGTTATGGCAGTGTTAGTCCAGTGAGTTGACATATATTGTAGGAAATTCCACTGTGTAACGACTCTGTTGGTCCGTTTACTTGGGGATATACTGAAGGACGTATATAGGTAATCCTTTCTTGTTTTATAAGTATTTAATTTTGCCCAGAATAAATGGAGCAAATGGAGAAGATTTAGTTGTTTGATAAACCTCATATCACTATGCACAAGGTTGAATACAACATATTAAGTGAATGATACCTTTAAAAAAAACCACTAGTTGTATATTCCTGATATTTTTCAGTCTGGGGGCGATGTGACATGTATAATACCTGAAGCACATTTCACAAGCCATATT
Organism: Schistocerca cancellata; assembly: GCF_023864275.1. Taxonomy (NCBI): domain Eukaryota; kingdom Metazoa; phylum Arthropoda; class Insecta; order Orthoptera; family Acrididae; genus Schistocerca; species Schistocerca cancellata. Next base: position 777,878,704 of record NC_064629.1, on the reverse strand, counting down.
CGCAAAGAAGCACTGTATTGGTTGATTAGCTTTGACAGAGCTTTGCTGCCATCATCCCATCCTATTCTTTAAAATATTTTGAACAATTTGTCAATCAGTGTTGCAAGTCGATTCAGATTTCAATGCTCTTCCCACTACCATCAATCTCACTACCCATCGGTATGTAAACATAAAGGCATTATGTTTAAACATAAGTATAACTATATTGTGCCGATTACAAGTGTTCACAACCAGTTAGAAATCATTAGGTTGTATCCAAAAAATTTTCTCTCGTTTATAATTTATTTATTTTATGTTTTTTTTTTTTTTTACTTTTGGCTTTGTCAAACAACTAGGGCTTCTCTATTTGCACCAGCGCTTTAATCACTTCCTCCGTGTGGGACTGCACATGTGCTGCTACTGTACCAGGCTTATTTTCAGCCATTCCCTTCAAAATGTCAGAAGAATTGAATTACCTACACAACAACAAACGGTTAACCATATATTTCCTTCACTGCATCCCTGATTCACTGGACAAACATTGCCATAACACAGTGGTGTTGTGACAGTGTTCGTCTGGTGAACTGGGGATTACATTGAAGGAAATAGATAGCTAATCATTTGCTGTGGTATATGTACTTCAATTCTCCTGATATTCTTAAGTGATAGGTTCAAAAGTAACCTTAGACAATGTGGAATATGTGGAGTTCGTGGTAAAAGAACTGCAGCGAATGGAGAACTTTCACTTGCTTGGCAAATCAGAAATCGGACAAATTATATAGAACAGAAGAGACCTTGAATACTAACTGATCATAGCCAGTCCGTGGTCCAATGTTGCTGGGATACTTTAGTGGAAATGTACATAGCTAATCATTTGTTGTAGTGTACGTAATTCAACTCTCCATATATTTTTAAGTGAAAGCGTCAAACCATTAGAATGGTGGAAAATATGGATCTTTGCATAGAATAAATAATAAAAGAGCTGGAGCAAATGAAAAAGTTCTAGCTGTTTGACGAACCTGAAATCAGAATACACAACACTGAATACGAGATATTAACTGGCTCACGTGCTAAACAAAACACTAGTTACATATTCCTGACATTTTCTGTCTAGGTGCCATCTGGAATGTATGATAACTGATGGAAAGTGTTGTATCATACCTCTGATACAACCGCAGGAGTATATTTTACTCATCGCCACCCTCAACTCCACTATGTGATCAAAAGTATCCGGAGTACCTAAAAACAGACGTTTTTCGTATTAGGTGCATTTTGCTGCCACCTACTGCCAGGTACTCCATATCAGCGACCTCAGTAGTCATTAGACATCGTGAAAGAGCAGAAAGGAACGCTCCGCGGAACTCACGGACTTCGAATGTGGTCAGGTGAACGGGTGTCACTTGTGTCATATGTCTGTACGCGATATTTCCACACTCCTAAACATCCCTAGGTCCACCGTTTCCGATGTGATAGTGAAGTGGAAGCGTGAAGGGGCATGTACAGCACAAAAGCGTACAGACCGACCTCGTCTGTTGACTGACAGAGACTACCGACTGTTGAAGAGGGTCGTAATGTGTAATAGGGAGACATCTATTCAGACCATCTCACAGGAATTCTAAACTGCATCAGGATCCACTGCAAGAACTATGACAGTTAGGCGGGAGATGAGAAAACTTGGATTTCATGGTAGAGCGGCTGCTCATAAGTCACACATCGCGCCGGTAAATGCCAAACGACGCCTCGCTTGGTGTAAGCAGCGTAAACATTGGACGATTGAACAGTGGAAAAACGTTGTGTGAAGTGACGAATCACGGTACACAATGTGGCGATCCGATGGCAGGGTGTGGGTATGGCGAATGCCCGGTGAACGTCATATGCCAGCGTGTGTAGTGCTAACAGTAAAATTCGGAGGCAATGGTGTTATGGTGTGGTCGTGTTTTTCACGGAGGGGGCTTGCCCCCTTGTTGTTTTGCGTAGAACTATCACAGCACAGGCTGATGTTTTAAGCACCTGCTTGCTTCCTACTGTTGAAGAGCAATGCGGGAATGGCGATTGCATCTTTCAACACAATCGAACACCTGTTCATAATGCACGCTCTGTGGCGGAGTGGTTACACGACAGTAATATCCCTATAATGGACTGGCTTCTACAGAGTCCTGACCTGAACCCTACAGACACCTTTGGGATGTTTTGGAACGCCGACTTCATGCCAGGCCTCACCGACCGACATCGATACCTCTTCTCCGTGCAGCACTCCGTAAAGAATGGGCTGCCATTCCCCAAGAAACCTTCCAGCACGTATGCCTGCGAGAGTGGAAGCTGTCATCAAGGCTAAGGGTGGGCCAACACCTTACTAAATTCCAACATTACCGATGGAGGGCGCCACGAACTTGTAAGTCATTTTCAGCCAGGTGTCCAGATACTTTTGTTCACATAGCGTATTTATAGTGCACCGAGGAAAGCATCATGAGAAGAGAACGTGGAGGACACTGCAACACTGAAACCACTGATGATGGTCAGTGACAAGAACACACATATTTACTGACGAATACTCAACTTCGTACAAATCGGCTCAACAGCAGATCGTAAAGTTCAGCTACCATTCCAGAAGCTACGGCTGGATAGTAAACACTTCTTGTCCAACTAGAATGTTCACTGAAGACGGGCAGGTGTGTACTTGGTAGAAGCAGACGATGAGGCGCTAAGTACACGAATAGAAGGCAGTCTTCTGGGTAGTCGAGCTGATTTGGAACTGCCCGCTCTGCAGTGGTGCAGGCGCATATCATTTTTCTGGAGGCGCCAACGTTGCAAGTTGGGGCAGCAATCGCTGGTTTATACTCCGTCTCTGGTGTTGGTTGTCGACCTATCAACGCCTGTGGTGCTGCCCGGTGGTACGTGATGTCCTTACGACACCACATAAACTTTACAAGCCAAGACCACTAAAACAGCATTGTATTGGATAACTGGTTTCAAGAACCTTAAAATTTTTACACCATGTTAACAATAAGTGCCGCAAGTCACTTCACAATGTACATGCACTTCCCACTACCATGAAGAATTCTACACATCGACATGACAAATCTAAAAGTATTATTTACAAACATAAACACTACTCTATTGCACCTATTACAAGTGTTCATGTTAACCATCGGCTGTCTCTCATCTGTTTCCATTCAAAGTCGATAATTTGTCCCATTTCGGATTTGTTAAAAATCTGGAGTTTCTCCAGTTCCTCTCTGTCTCTTATCACTTCTTCCGCACAATGTTCACATAATCCACTACTGTATGAGATTAGTTTTCAGCCCATCCCTTCATCAAAATATTGGGCGAATTAAATTACACACACCACAACAAACGATTAGCTATATATTTTCTTCAATGTTTTACCAATCCACTGGATCAACACTGTCATAACACCACGCTGCTGAGGCAGTGTTGGTCTGGTGAGTTGGGAATACATTGAAGCAAATATTTAGCTAATAGCTTGTTGTTGTGTAGTGGTGTAGGTCATTTAATTCTCATAATAATTTGAAGTGAAGGAGTCAAAACTAACTTGATGCAATAAGTGGTGTTTTGCATGGATGAAATGATAAAGGGCTCGTGCAAATGAAGAAACTTCAGTTGTTTGACATATCTGAAGTTAATATACACAACACTGAAAAATATTTAATGGATCATGTGCTAAGCAAATCACTAGTTGTACATTGCTGAAACTGTCAGTCTGTGGCGGATCTGCAATATGTGATAACTGAAGGAAACTTCACAATCCAAGATAGCTAAAAATCATCTTCTTGAATGACCAGTTTCGAAAGAACAATTCTATCAACATCGATTCTTAAAAGTCTTACAACACATTGACCATCACTGTTGTAGGTCACTTCACACTGCATACGCACTTCACACTACCATGAATAACACTATACATCAGCATATCAAATATAAAAGTGTTATGTGCAAACATAAACTTAACTATATTGTGCCAATTACAAGAGTTAATGTTCACCATCACAGTCACTCATCAGTTTGTATGCAAAGTATTTTCTCTTCTTCATAATTTATCTGATTTCGGATTTTTCAATGAACTGGTGCTTCTTCATTTGCTTCAGCTCGTTATCATTTCTTTCACGCTAAACTCCACATATTCCCCCATTGTATAAAGTTAGTTCTGAACACTTCACGACAAAATATCAGGAGAATTGAGCTACCCACGCCACAAAAAACCATTAGCTATGTATTTCCTTCAGTATATGACCAGTTCACCATGGTGTTATGACAGTGATGATCCAGTGAATTTTGGATATATTGAAGGAAATATATAGCTAATTCTGGTGTAGATAAATCAATTATCTTGATATTCTGAAGTAAAGCGATCAAAACTTCTAAAATGATTCAAATGGCTCTGAGCACTATGCGACTTAACTTCTGAGGTCATTAGTCGCCTAGAACTCAGAACTAATTAAACCTAACTAACCTAAGGACATTACACACATCCATGCCCGAGGCAGGATTCGAACCTGCGACCGTAGCGGTCGCTCGGTTCCAGACTGTAGCGCCTAGAACCGCACGGCCATTCCGACCGGCTGCGATCAAAACTAGCCCGATACAAAGACGAAATATGTAGAGTTCCACAAGGAAAAAACGATAAAAGAGCTGGATCAAATAGAGAAACTACAGTTGTTTGGTGAATCCGAAATCAATCCACAAAACACTGAGCAGAACGTACTGACTAAACCGTGTGTTACACAAAACACTAGTTATATATTTCTTATATTGTCGGTCTAAGGGCAATCTACATTGTGTGTCAACTGAAGGATCACAAGCCAAGATCGCTAAAGAAGCATTTAGTTAGATGGCCGGTTTCAATGGAGCTATGCTGCCATCATCGGATCGTATGCTGTAAAATTTTTACAACGTATTGTCCACCAGTGTTGCTAATCGCTTTACACTACAAACACAACCATTATGTTGTTTGAGATATGTGCGTGACTAACGTACTGTTGGAAAGAGCAAATTCTCGAGTTTTACGTGGTTCCCGCTAGGTAGCAGCAGTGTGCGGCCACTTCACTTGTGGTAAAAATGGTGTCGGGACAGCAGAAAGCGTTTTGTGTTACACGTACTGCGCAGTGCGGGCCAGTAATAACTGTTCAGCCTGACTGTCGTACTAGGTACGGCGTGGATCCTCCTACAGCACAGAGCATTAGACGATGGCATGAACAATTCCGAGAAACAGGTTGTTTGTGTATAGGCAAATCGCCGGGTCGTCCTCGAGTGTCTGACAGACGTCGAACGCATCCGCCAGAGTTTCACAAGGGGTCCACAGAAATCCGTTCGCCGAACAGCTCGATAGCTCAACCAACATGCGCCCAATGTCCGTCTGGCGTGTATTGCGTCGAGGTTTACACACGAAACCGTACAAAATTCAGCTACTGCAAGCTCTTCGTGAAACTGATAAACAACAACGTGTGGAGTTCTGTAATTTCGTTCAAGGCAAGATGGATGATCACAGATTTCATCCACGCTTAGTGTTTAGTGATGAGGCAACATTCCATTTCAATGGAAAGCTGAACCATCATAATGTGAGAATATGGGGTACGGAACAAACACATGAAGTTGTAAAACATGAGAGAGACTCTCCATAATTTAATGTGTTTTTGTACCGTTTCATGGGAAACTGCCGAGAACACTGTTACAGGAATTACACATCTCGATATGCTTGAGAACTTCCTTTTCCCACAGTTGGAGACTGATTCGAACGACTTCATTTACCAACAGGATGGGACTCCGCCACAATGGCATCTGGAAGTGCGGGAATTTTTAAATCAAAGGGTTACTGAACGATCGGTCAGTCGCACTGGACCAAATAATTCAGCCTTACATTACTGGCCTCCAATGTCACAGGACCTGACGGTGTGTGATTATTCCTTGTGGGGGTTTATAAAAGACTCTGTTTATGTGCTTCCGTTACCAAAAACAGTCAATGAACTGAGACATCGCATAAAAGCAGCTGTGGAGGTTGTAACTCAAGACATGCTCGCTGTAGTGTGGGAACAATCTTAATACTGTACTGGCATATGCCATGACCTCAAGGGGGCATATTGGACATCTATGAAAGGTATGAAAAAACTTTGATATTCCTGTTCATAAGAAAACAAAATTCATTCTGTATGTTTATTAGTTTCAGACGTGCCAAATCGGATGACTCTTTTCGATACAGCCTGTATTATATGTATTATGTACAACGTTAACATTACTGTAATTCGCGGTTTGCAGTTTTTTTTCACCACCAGCTGGCAATTATCAGTTTTTTATGCAAAGTTTTTCTCACGTATATAGTTTGTCTGGTTCCAGATTTGTCAAACAACTGGACCTTCTCATTTGCCCCAGCCTCTTTTATCGTTTCTTCCACATGAAGCTACATATATGCTGCTATTCCTGTATATCAGGTTTGTCTCTAACACTTCACTTCAGAACATCATTAGAATTGAATTGCCTATGCCAAAACTACCAATAAGCTTCATATTACCTTTCAAATAACCCTAGTTCACCTTGGTGATATGACAATGCTGGTCCAACGAATTAGGGATATATTGAAGGAAGTATATTACTCGTACAAAAAAAGTTGACACTCGGCGCGGTGGCCGATGGGATCGACTGTAAATGGGAAATGCCTTTACAGTCGCTCCCATCAGCCACCGCGCTGAGTATCTACTATGTTTGCTCGTGTAATATCTTATATAATGGTGGAACACATGGAGCTCCACATGGAAGAAGTGGTAAAATAGCTGGAGCAATTGAGAAGTTCCAATAATCAATATACACAACGTTTAATACAATATATTAACTGAATGATGTGTTAAACTAAACACTTTATATTCATGACATTACAATCTGGGGGGCGATCTGCAGTTTATGGTAACTGTAGGAAACTTCACAAGCCAAGACTGCATTTTATTGGATAACCAATTTCGAGAGATCAATGCTGTCATCATCTGATCTTATGCTTTAAAATGTTTACAACATGTTGTCCATCGGTGTTGCAAGTCGCTTGACACTGCATGTGAACTCCTCATTATCAATGAAGACCACTACATATCAGTATGTCAAATGCTGTATTAAAGTATTATGTGCAAACATAAACATAGCTATAGTGCGATGATTACGAATGTTCATGCTGACCACCTGTTGGCTCTCATCAGTTTCTATTCAAAGTTGTTTCTCTTCTTTGTACTTTGTCTGAATTCGGATTTCTTCAGCGTGAACTTCCACATATTCTGACATTATATAAGGTTAGTTTTGAACTATCAGGAGCATTTAATTATCTACACCACAAAAAAAACGATTGTCTATATATTTCCTTCAGAACATCCACAGTTCACCGGACCAGCACTGTCATAATACCATGATGGTAGACTGTGAGATCCATCGTGCTGTAATCGAGTTTCGAATTCGCAGCTTTAGACCACACATGGAGAACCCTCTCCTTCAACATGACAAGGCCACACGACACACGAGCGCTGAGACCTCTGCGACAATCCGACGCCTTGGGGTCACTGTCATCGTTCATCCTCTATACCAGTGGTTCCCGACAGGTGGTCCGCGGACCCCCAGGGGTCGCGAACTATGCCAGAGGGATCCGCAAGATGCTATTAGAATAAAAAATATATTAAATATATTTCGTATGATAACCGATTTTTTTTGTTTTGGCTGCTTCCTGCATGAGCAGATCCTTAGCGAACGCCAACTTCTGCGTCTAGCGTCTTCCTAGAGTGTAAAGAGATCGGCAGTGAGCATGAGCAACTTCTTATTCATACGGAACCTAGAGACAAGGTTCATGTCTTCCTTCTTGATACAAAGTACGCGGATTTTCTCACTAACTTCTCGGCTTTGCTCAGTTGCGTACTTAGCTGATGTGTTTGAACACTTGAATGTGTTAAACTTGAGTTTACAAGGAAAAAATGTAGACATGTTCAAAGTTGAGGATAAGATTAGTGCTATGGTCAAAAAGTGTCAGATCTGGGCGTAAAGGATAGAAAACGAGTCACAAACCAACTTTTCTACTTTAAAACAATTCTTGGAGTCATCAGAGGAAAATTTGCCTGACCAGATCAATATCAATGTAGCCGAGCATCTACGCAGACTAGCCACCACTTTTATAGAGTATTTCCCTGAACCTGACCCTTACGACAGATGGATTCGAAATCGCTTCAGCTGTGAAGAAATAGACAAAATCCAAGGCTTCACTGAAGAAGAGCAAGATCAACTTGTGGATCTGTCCAGATGTGGTACGATGACAAACATTTTCATCGGTGATAAAATTACAGACCTCTTGGCATCAACACGCAAGGACTACAAGAAACTTGGAGATAAGGCAATTGAAAAGATCCTTCCATTTGCAACCACATATCGGTGTGAGCAAGCATTTTCTTCCATGTGTTTCATGGAAAACAAATATAGGAATCGGCTCGACGTGCGGTCGGATTTCAGAGTGAAAGTTTCAAGATTGGAAACTAATATTTCAGAAGTAATGGACGCAAAGGTCAGTTTGAGCTCATCTCCTTAAGAACTGAAAATTAAAACTAACTGTGTATTGATGGAGTACTCTTTTATAACTGTATTTTTTTAAATAAATAATACCTTTTATGAAATTAGTGTTTTCTTATTTTTCACACATGTCTGCTCAATGCAATCTCAAGTGTGGTACACTTGAAAAACCAATACACTCAGTTTTAGTTTTTTCCTGTAATTTTCAGTTCGTACTCAGTTTTTATTTTTTTAAGGAGTTTGTTGTACTAAACACCCAGATTTGAAGACAAATATTTTGAGCAATAATCAAAAATTTAACAATTACAATGATGGCTAAATTGAAAAAGATTTAAGCTCAATATTTTTTCAATAATGAATATGTCAATGTTCTTTCTAAGTACCAAAAATAGAAAACGTATAAAAAGATTCTTAATTTGGCTTTTTTAGGTACTTGATACTGTGATATGACAAGGTACCAATCAAGCTCGATGAGGGGGTCCTCGAGAAAATTTTGTTGGGAACCCCTGCTCTATACAGTCTCGACTTAGCTCCATCCGATTTTTATGTGCTTAAATCTCAAAGATTACCTTCGAGAACTTCATTTTGATAGTGATAACGTGGTGGAAGCCGAGGTGAATTGTGGGCTTGTCAGTGAAGTCAAATATGCAACAGTGACGGTATGAACCAAGTGCTCTCTCACTGAAATAAATGTGTTAGTCGCCAGGTTCACTATGTTGAGAAATAAAGATTTAGAATGTTAATGAAGTTTGTTTTATATGAAAAAATTAAAGAGTTTTCACATATTGAGAGGTTTTACTTTTCAGCACGTCCTCGTAATTTGGCATGAGTCCAAGTCTGGTCGAATTGTGCCATATTTTTCCAGAACAACAACAAGTGCACAGTTGCACAATGAAATCGCCATTTGAACCATCGTGTGATCGAGCATTGCTTGGATCTCTTCCGAACCCTTCCGCTAGTAGGCCAGCAGTATCTCTAAGGACGTACGAGAAATTTTGTGTGTTCTTTTAACTTGAATTTATACTGGAAATCCTTCTGGACCCTAGTGAGGGTGAAAATACGGTCGCATGCTCCCACAAAATTCCTGATAGCCCCTCTTTATACTGCAGACGGATATCCTGGATTCCATCAAACTTTTTTTTAATTCTGAATCCTAACTGTTCATCCATTGCCTCTGTGTGGCACTCCTGCTGCAGCACTGCAATTCTCCACACAACGGCATCACTCGCATCAACTTCGACACATAATTTTAGACAACTAGGTGGAATTTGTGCATGAGTTATGTGCTCCTTGAATCTATGCACACTGGCACATGCTTCCCCAAAACTATCTCTCTGTGTCCCAGGTCCAAACAGCCTTGTTACTCACACATAAAATCCATACCGAATACGACGGTAACAGAGAACTTTCCTACCACAGGAAAATTCCAGTCTATGTTACTTCTTGGCACATAAAATCTAGCAGCACCTGCCGACTCGCATCGTCACTGTTTCCAGCTGCCACCCCATGCGCTTACGTCCTTTGCAGTCTCAGCACTGAACATTCGTTGTTGGCAGAACACTTCCTTAATGTGGTATGAGATATGGCCGAAATCAGGCTGCTGCTATCTAAGATCGCCACTAGGCTGGTCCTCCCTATTGAAACAATAATCGCTGGGTATATAGTCCAGGCACCCTCACTCCTCACTTTCCTTTTGCTCCAGCAGTGCCTCTAGTATAACATTAAAATGTAATAAATTTATGTCGATTGTTCCGAGGAAATCCATGGTTTCGTCTGCCTCCAACATATTCATGTCGTCCTCCCGTCATTTCAGGGATGGATTATTATATTTCTGATCTCTCTCGGGGCAGGAGATAGAAATATCAACGACTTCAACTGGCAGCATGGAACCTTTGGGGCCATTAGCTCCTGGCCCAGATATGTACCCCTCGTTGCCACGATAATCATTCCATTTGCACTAGTTTTGTTGATACAGCCAACAGTGCATACGGCCAAAAGATTGGAAGAGCTCATTCTTTCACTCGTTATAGAATCGCTGAGGTACCATTACATGCCATTCTGGCTCCCTCAGACAATTTCCTGTATTTTTATGACCTGTATATATTCTAATTCTTGCAACAGCGATTTGAACACCTCGATGTGCTCTTTGCATCTCCCTACCATTGTTTGTTGGTAGTTCCGTGCCAGCTTAACGTAGCAAAGTCGGATTGATTCAGCCAAGCTAAATGGAGTATTCACAAACTGAGTTTCTAAGTATTTTTCTGGACTGTAGAACCATGAGCTTGTTAGGTTCAACTCCATCATAATGAATGTCCTCTAGTACTCTGTCTTGTACCTTTGATGACCAGTAATTAGGCAGGACGCCGTCTGTGAACTCTTTGTAAGTGCTGCGATATGATGTCGTCGAATGCATTACTGTTGTGGATCTCCCCAAAAGTTACCCTCACATGAATTCTAGACAGTGGTGCAATGGCCGTGTAGATGTCAACGAAAATACTCAAGCTTTAGAATGAAATGTTGTACCGATTTGTCTAAATGTTTGGAACTTTCTGAATGACAATGAGTGGGATTCGCAAGTTCAACCTTGAGTAAGGCTCATTTGAAAGTGTTGTAGTAACAATTAATACAGGAAAAATATTAGCTGCCAATGGCTCACCATGTGCATCAGGAGGGCGACAGAAAACAAGTGTCCGGGAGGTACAGAGATCAACCTTCAATGGGTTGTATGTATTACATTTCACACAATGGAAATCGTCAACATTCAAGAAATGTTCAAAACAAATCATTAACTCGCACTACGAGCACCGAATGAAAAGTATCGCGTCACAGTGATCACAAAGGTTCGCACCATCGAGATCGAAGGCGAACTCCTTGGATATTACAAACTGTGCACGACGTTCAGCTTCGTATCCACTTTTAAAGAATACGTATAGAATCATATTGGTGTAACGGAATGATGAGAATTGATGGAATGTGATGGCATGCCACTGAATGCGAAGCAATCTGACGTGGAGCTTATCATAAAACTAGCCGTCCTTTAAGGCGTAGCTGCAGATAGTGCGATAATATGTTTTATAGGTACGGAAAAAAATCAACATCCAGAGGCTGAATCTGTCCAGTAGTTCCAGGTGGTATGAACTGCAATGTCACACACTTTTCAGGGGGGATAGCTTGCTCTAAAGGAGTATGATTTTTGTACACAGGCTAGGAATCAAGCAAAAGCAAGTTATTTTGACCATCTATTGTCCAAGAGCAATGCTCATACCACAGTCGCAGATCTCTTACACCCACTTTCCCACTACTGCTTGCTGTGACGTAAGTATCCCCTACTGTCTTTGCAAGATCATCCACACGAGAAAAAATCGTAGGGACCAGCGCACCTCCATCTTCTCGCAGCACAATAAATAATATTCCAGCCAATTTACCAACGAGACTAACAATCGGCATACTTGTTTAAGAATGCATTAAGGCAATGATGTTAGTTGATATTCATACAACTCTCTTGTTGCCTCTAATTTCCAGTGTTCTTTTCATAGGCATTTCCTCTTCAAATTAAGATTGGGCAGAGTTGAAAACAAATTCCTTACTGAACGATGGGATAAGTTTGTTTAGCTGATCTGCAAATTTTCGGGCCGATTCGGCAGTTTGCTGTGCATCGTCAAGTTCACGCTTTGTTTGAAATTTCGTTATCTTACGCCTTCCAACTCAGTAGCACTCCTTAAAGTTATGCAACCGTCCACTGCTTGAAATGACTGTAATCTATGTCACGCATAGTTTGATGTGAATAGCGTAGTAGATCACTATCATGCACATCCTGAATGTTATATCGAGCATCCTTGAAACTTGAAAACACCAGTTTTTGTAACAAGTGCGGCTTGTCCTGTCTCGAATATCCATAGTTTTTTTCTGCACTAGACGTTCATATTGTAGTAGTAGTAGTAGTAGTAGTAGTAGCAGTAGCTTTATTCATCCGTAGATCTCTTTTTACAAGGATATAGGACATGTCAAAGTATTTAGACCAATTTAAAATAAGCTAATTCGTATACGCATGTATTTACAGGCTTCTAGTTAGAGACAATCATTATATTTACTCCTGGTATACAAAACATTTTTACAAATAAATTATTTAATAATGTAATGCCACACTGTTCACTCATATCTCACTATCAGTCACTGCACACACTATACACACATTGTTTCATAACACCTAACTCATGACGCACGCACACACACACACACACACACACACACACAAACACAAACACACACACACAAACACCCAGTGGTGATCTCTGGGCCATTTTCTGTACAGAAACTTCCCATTTGCTAAACTGAACCACTAAGTCAGCATCCCTCCATAATGAGTGAGATGTTGAGCTCAGAAAAGGAAGAGGTGTTAGTATTGTGCCATGCATAGCTTGGGGGTACGTATTTCTAGAAAGGAAAAAAGAAGGAAAAAAACAAAGTGAAGATGTTATGTTGAATGTTGGATGTTTCAAAATCATTATTATTTATTTGTATAGCATTTTTTTGTCAAACCTCTACTCTATTTTATCTACGTAATCCTTCAATGTATAAAATGTATTGCACTACTGCCTTTTTAAATAAGTGTATTTTTGCAATTCCTTTAATCTCTTTTGGTAATTTATTATACAGTTTTATTCCTTGGTAGAAAATGCTGTTTGAGTTTTATGTTTATTTTTTCTTGGTAAATGTAAGTTGAGTCTATCTCTTGTTGCATGGTCATGGACAGAGCTGTTTGTGCAGTATTTACCAATGTTATTTTTGATGTGTACAACTGACTGCTAAATGTATTCATATGGAGCAGTTAAAATCCCCAGTGTTTTGAACGGATCTTTACAATGAGCTCGACTAGTATTTTTGGTTATTATTCTTATGGCTCTTTTCTGGAGTTTGAAAATTGTGTTCATATTTTGTGCGTTTGTTCCCCCAAAAACAATTCCATAGCTAAGAATTGAGTGTACATATGAATAATATGTAACTAAAAGACACTGCGTGTTACACACTGATGATAAGATAGATTCTAAGGGCATAACATGCTGATGACATTCTGTTTGCAAGTACCTTTGTGTGTTCACACCACTTCAACTGAGAATCAATATACATTCCATGAAATTTTGCATTTGCTACACATTCTATAGAGGTACCATCCACATTTAATTTAACATTGTCATTTTTCCTCTTCAAACTGAAATTCATGACATTAGTTTTCTTTATGTTCAATGTCACTTTATTGCTTATTGACCAATCATAAACTTCCTTGAGAGTTTCATTTGCTTTCTCAGCAAGGAGTCCCCTTGTTTTCTCAGTGACTGTAATATTGCTGTCATCAGCGAAGAGAATTTCTTCACCATGAATAACACTACTGGGAAAGTCATAGATGTATATCAGGAATAGTATTGGTCCTAATATGTTACTTTGAAGTATGTGTTATCTCTACTCCTTGTACCCTATCTGCTAGGTATGATCGAAACCAATCATTAGCTTCCTCTCTTATTCCTAATGCTTCTAATTTATTTAAGATACTCTTGTGGTCGACTGTATCAAACACCTTAGAAAGATCCAAAAATATGCCTGTGACACACCCTCTTTATCTAGAGCATCAAGTACAACTTTTGTGAATTCTACTATGGCTGAATCCGTATTTTTGCCACTTCGGAAACCAAACTGTGATTCGCTTAAAAGATTGTATTTTTTCAGGTAATTTATTAATCTGTCTTTCATAATTGCTTCTATTATTTTTGAGAATGCTGACAGCAGGGAAATGGGCCGGTAATTTTCTATGTCTTCTGCATTACTTTTCTTAAGCAAAGGTACACCTCTTGCCTGTTTTAACTGCTCTGGAAATGTCCCTGATATGAAGGGTTCATTTATTATATTTGTTAAGCGGCCTTGTATAATCCCTATGCATTGTTTCAATACACACATTGGTACTTCATGTAAGCCTACGGCGTATTCGAAATCGGTTCATAATTGTTTTTTTACTACGCTGCGGATGATCCTCCGTGAGTTTAATTATGTTTATTACCCGCTCCTTGGACAACGATTGGCCCTTATTACGTTTCACTGCATATGGGGCCTGTGGCTCCCTGTTCGACATGGACGATGAACTGCATGGCTCGACACATGCCTCAGTATCACAGTCACTTGTTAACCGCGTTTCGTCATCGTTGTACTCCTCGTGTGCCTTGTCCGCATAGTCGATCATATACGGCAACACACTTTCCATTGACTCATCGTGCAGAAACGCTAATATTTCATCTGCGACTTCTTTGTGACTCTGCGAAATTCCTTGGGCTCCTTTATGACGAAATTTTAACTTCGGCAAATGTTGCTGAAGATATAATGCAATGTATGCTTTGTTTACCGTTGCCATTGCTCTGGTTTGTATCAACACCACTAGCACAGTAGCACTGTTGTGAGTTCCTCATCGACTAAGCATCTCAGCTGCGTTCCATAGCCCCATACTGTGTTCACCATTGGATAGCTTCAGTCCCGCCCTCTGTTGCCATTAGCAGCCAATTTTGTGGTTGCATGGTAGACAATACGTGGGGCGTCGAATGGCGTAAACGTCATTGGCCTTTTGCGACCTCGCACGCAAGGGGCTCCTTGTGAGAGGACATGCTTATAGTCAAATTGTTCGTCCTCTGATGATTTGGTTCCGCTACTAACTACTGGGTGAAGATCTGTTTCTAGTTCACATGATGTGAGGGAGTGCTCCCGTACACTATTTCACAACTGGTTTGCCCTGCTCCTATCGCATAATTACTTGGAGAGCGCGAATCTCACTGCAGTCCACTCGTACCTTCCTTCAGTATTAATACCTGTGTAACTTTCTATAACCTCTTGCCAAGATTGCATCCCGTTGTCGCTGTCTTCTGTTAATATATTCCTGCTGCTGGGTGAAGCAAGTAATTTCTGCACCTCAGCTGTTTCAGTTGCTAGCACAGGACAGGTGCCACCTGATCCCCTGTGCGTACTCCATAGAACTTCAGTCAAGATTTCATGATTGCTAATCTTGAGCTGCTCCATGACTTCGCACAATCTCTTCTAGAACTCATCCAGAATTTTGCTAATTGTCTCATTGAACCTGCCAACTGTTATTATACAGTCCCCGTTCTACTCTCTACGGTGTGCTGTCGACGTTACACCTCACTGATCTGTTGCTGCATGTTTGGGAATTATTCTAATTGCAACCCAATTTCTATTAGTCCCGCCCCTTGTCCGTGCAGCAACTCTTTCGTTCCTTTCTCTTGCCTGTCTTCGATTCTAGACACATCTGCATCATGATGTCGAGTAGGACGTCGAGCAGGGCGGGGGGGGGGGGGGGGACTATCAATGTGCCAGGCTGATTCAGTTGAGCATTACTGGATAAAAGAAAATCTGCCCTTACATCCTCTTCTGCACTCAACAATCCCCTCTTCCCCGTTTTGCGCTGGCCTCACACCCTTTGTGCACTCGTTGTCCGCTACTCCGGCTCTATCCCCAATGTTAAATAGCCGATCATGTTCACTTATTTCATTACGCCCGGCTCTCCTACTATGACCAGTTACACAACTCTTATCTACCACTTCTATCTCTCTTCTAACCATGCTCTGACTCGTTGTCTTGATTCGCCTAAACTTCTGTCCCAGATAAATTTATTTTCATTAGTGTAAGCCAAGTTTCCTGTTGCTACTTATGTCTACTACTACAAAGCTCAACAAAAATTTCTCCAAAGTGCTGAATCCGACGATACAATGCTGCAAGTAAAGCTAGAGTGGACCAGAACCCACAAACACACAAAGAAAATATATATTAATGATTGTGCCAGCAACTTAGGTTCAATTCACTTTATTTTTTTTTATTTGCTTTCAACTAAGAAACCTCATAGTAATTGTATCAGTGTTGGCCTGAAGTAAATTTTCTTCAATAATCAAAAATGTCTTTAATCAATTAACATGAATTCTGCTTGCTTAGCAGAAGAAAAGGCAGATGAAAGCCATTTTAATGCGAGATAACAAGCGAGCTCCGGACCATATTTCGGTAAAAGAGTCCACTTCACCTGGACCTGCGTGAAACAGACAGTTCGCGTGAACCCAACTGTCAAAATAGGCCCAAGTAACTGGGTTATGGTGTCGGTACCTCTACATTATCATTAAATGGTTAGAATTTCTAAGTAATTTAATTTAATACTAGGGCCAGTTGCATTATAACATTGATTTTCTCCATATGTGCTCATTTGAGATCAACAAGGTACAGCAATTTGATATCATGAGGTCTGATGGAATAATGAAATCATACCACACACAATTATTGACACAGTTAATTAGTATGATATAATGGGGACGAGACTGTTTTGGTAATGGATGAGCAAATTTGTAATACCGTACTGGATTTGTAAGACAACCACAGAATTTGTCGTTAGTAGTTGATTGAATCTTGACACGATGTTACACATAGTCCCAAGCACCATGCTTTGCCCAATAAATCGCTGGTGAGCTACACGTACTTCTATGGAATGATGCTTATAAACTGAATACAACCCATAGTCTGATCATGCCTAAAGTCTCGAAACCCCGTGCCAAAGATACCAGTTATGGGCTGGGAACTACATCTGCAAGACAAACATTACCACAATAGGATGAGCCCAAAATATCAATTATAGGATGGCCAGATCATCCTCTTCTCCAATGTTCTTCCACCTCCGCAGTTCATCAGTTAGAAATTTTCGAAGTCCAGAGAGAGCACAAAAAGTCAAGATCCGAGACAACTTCAGTCTAAGAGTGCTTACCGCATAATCTCCCTAGACACAACAACTTCTTCGCTCCAGAGTTCAGTATTACAATTTCGTGCACCTTCCTCCACCAAACAGAGGGCTAGCGCCAAAGGTTTTGTACAATAGAAACTTTAATACCTACGTTACATCTCCTACCTATCGACATTTTCCCATGCACAGAGAAACGAGCGCTCAAATCTCTTCCCAGCCTCGCTGCCAGGCCAGCATTTTCCATCCCAACAAAACAGAAAACAAAGCATAGCACAAAGTGACGTCTTTTTCTCACACAAGGTAGACAAATGCTACCTCAGTGAAAATATTTTCATCCAGTGACCGAAGAAAGCGTCCACCTAACGAAAAACTGTACTTATGTTTTCTATGGCCAAAAAGCGTCCTCTGAAAGACATTACGTGTCCTGGTCGAAATACAAGCATTGTCTGCCTCTACATTTTTTGAGATATTCCCGTATCCACAGGCACCACTCCCTTGTACAGACAGGGTACCCCGCTGCTGCAATCATCCCAGCGCCTGCTTATGTAGCGCTCAACCATTGGTGCTGATTCTAAGCTGGCGAAATCCTACTGCATCAAGTATCTCCCCAGGTAAGTAGTGACTAACTTCCTCTCCCATTTTTTCCCACAGCTCACTCAGAATCATGAAACAATCGTGCAGCTGCTATGGCTATAACCGTGCACTAAACGCGCATGAATCTAAAATAAACTAGAAGAAAGAGGTGAAGTGAAATTCTCGATGTTTTGAATACCAGTGTTCCACACAAAACGCACTTGCATGAAAGAATGCAGAAACTAGAGCAGGACTGTTCCGAAACTTGGCACCTGACGTCACTCTCCATCGGTGTGTATCAACCATGGTGTGCTGGCACTCTCTGGAGTGAGGATCCACCTATTTACTTAGAGTGTAAAGGAGCCAGGAAACTAGAGAGACTAAGTGTGTACCTTATAGCAAGGTGACAAAGACACATAATACATAAAACATATATAAAGCATAAATGTCGCCCACCCTTTCAATATAATCCACTGCTATTGTGAAGGAACTGGAGCAGGAATTAGCATGCTGATTAAGACTGATGTAAGCGAAAAGACCTACACTGGCAAGTACACTCACAAAGCAAATGACCTACAGCAACCAGCGAACAAAACCTACATATATCACAAGTATATGTAACAGCCAAAGGCAGATCTATTAGCATATCTGTTATGGTTAAAAACAAAATACCTAATAAGCTGATAGATGTCTCAATCTTAGTTTTATTTGACGCATTTTCAAACACTATTGACTTGGAACCATGGAGCCCCTCATGCAGTTGCTCCATCTGTTATACATGACCCAAGTTGATAACAGGATTATGGGGAATAAAAATAAAATCGTCATCACACATATTGCTTCCTTATTGTAGTATACCATTAAGTGTTTAAGGACACAGGGCGATTCCAGTGCTTTTGTTTACAAGAAACACATTCTAAATTCACAGATGTCCTTTTGCAGTTAGGACATTCTCTATCACTTGGTTGATCTTAACTCTGGTCCGGGCCCATCATCCCATTAATGATGCCTTACAACAAGAAAAAGGTGAAACGCGCCTGGGAAAAAAAGTGGCAGCAGGACTAGGTGGTTTTATTTACAAAACAAGTGTTTCTGAACTTGCTGCGGAAGATGGCTACGCAAACAAACTTGTTGTCTTACTGCGTTTATGAAAACGTATAAGACTCCAATGAGAAGTTCAGGCAGGCAGGTACTAAAGAGGTCCAAAACTCACAAAATTCTCACAACAGGAAATATAATGTTACCATATTTAACCAAAATATTGGTGAATTAAAGAAAAAAGTACATTCTTACAAAAGTAAAGTAAAAAATAATGTTGCCATTTTTCACCAAAATATTCCGGGATTGAAGAATAAAGTAGATGAGCTCCTGGTTTTTTTAGATGACATTGAATCTGATAATGTAATGGATATACTATGCCTGTCTGAGCATCACATTGTGTCTGGCATGGAAAAGGTAAATATCAGTGGTTATAAACTAGCTGAACATATGAGTAGAGAGAATAAGGTGGGAGGAGGAGTTGCCATATATGTCAAAAGTTATCACTACAAAAAAGTTTTGTCTAGAGCAACATATAGAAACATGTGCCTGTCAACTTAAACTGAAGGAGGGCTCTTTTATAATTGTAATAGTATATAGGTCCCCTTCAGGAAACTTTCATTTATTCCTGGAAAACTTGGATGCCTTGTTGTGCTATCTGTCAGATAGGGAAAAGCAAATTATTATTTGTGGGGACTTTAATGTTGATTCACTGAAAGAGTGTAATAGGAAGAAAGACCTGGAAGTCTTGCTTGGTTCTTTCAATTTCACATCTGTCATTAATTTTCCTACTCGGGTAGTAAAGGACAGCAGCACATTGATAGATAACACTTCTATAGACCAAGATAGGTTTAAAAACGTAAATTCTTGTCCTCTTGAGAATGGGCTTTCTGATCATGATGCTCAGCTAGTCACAGTATATGTCATAGCTCCATTCAGTAATTCAAAACTACCCTCCAAAGTTGTGTGTTCACTTAATGACTCAACAATTAGAAATTTCAGAGAAAATCTTCAGCAGTTAGACTGGGATGAGGTGTACAAGGAACCCAATGCTAATTTAATATATAACTTATTTCATGATGCACTTGTAAGAGAATTTGAAAACTGTTTCCCCAGGAAAGTAGTTAAATCTAATTGTAAGAAACCATGCAAAAAACCTTGGCTTACTAAAGGAATAAAAATATCTTGTAACCACAAAAGGGAACTGTATCTAACAACAAGAAAGGGTAATGACCCAGAAACAGCCAAATATTATAAAAACTACTGTGCTACATTAAGAAAGGTTATTAAAAAGTCCAGAAGCATGTGCATCATATTCTGAGACTAATACTTCTGATAACAAAATCAAAACAATTTGGAATATTATTACAAGGGAGACAGGACAACCAAGAGTACAGGATGACGGCATCACCATCAAAGCAAATGGAAACTTGATAAACAACAAGCTGGAAGTCGAAAACATTTTGAATAATCATTTTTTAAATGTTGTAGAGAAAATAGGATCTAAATGTTCATTAGAAGAAGCAAGGCAGTTAATGGGAGAGGCCTTACCCACACCATTTGATACAATTGAAATTCCACCCACCTCTCCTTCTGAAATTAGGAAGATAATAAACTCTCTCAAGAATAAAAGCTCACATGGAATTTATGGCATTTCCAGCAAGATAATAAAAGCTTGTTCCCAAGAAAGAAATGGGATTCTTAGCCACATATGTAATAGCTCTCTGAAGCAGGGTATTTTCCCAGATAGACTGAAGTATGCCATTGTTAAACGACTGCATAAAGAAGGGGATACGTCTGATGTCAACAACTACCGCCCAATCTCTCTTCTGATGGCCTTATCCAAAATTCTTGAAAAAGTAATGTATTGTAGATTAGCTTCACACCTTTGTAAAAATAAAGTTTTAACAAAATGTCAGTTTGTTTTCCAGAAGGGTTTTCCAACGGAAAATGCTATATATACTTTCACTAATGAAATATTAAATGCTCTGAGTAACCAGCAGACACCCGTTGGGATTTTTTGTGATCTATCAAAGGCTTTTGATTGTGTAAATCATGGAATACTTCTAGATAAGCTCAAGTACTGTGGTATGAAAGGGACAGTGCTCAAATGGTTTAAATCATTCCTAATTGGAAGAGTGCAGAAAGTTGAAATAAACAGTTCACATAATATGCAAAAAAACTGGTGATTTCTCAAACTGGGGAACAATCAAGAATGGCGTGCCACAAGGTTCAGTCTTGGGTCCTCTGCTGTTCTTAATATATATTAATGACTTGCCATTCTATATTCACGAAGATGCAAAGCTGGTACTTTTTGCCGATGATACAAGTATAGCTATGACACCCAACAGACAAGAATTAACTGGTGAAATTGTAAATGATGTTTTTCAGAAAATCATTAAGTGGTTCTCTGCAAATGGGCTCTCATTAAACTTTGAGAAAACACAGTATATACAGTTCCACACAGTAAATGGAATGACCCCATTGATAAATATAGACTTCGATCAGAAATCGGTAGCAAAGGTAGAATATTCAAAATTTCTAGTTGTATGCATTGATGAGGGATTGAACTGGAAAAAACACACTGAGGATCTGCTGAAACGATTGAGTTCAGTAACTTATGCTATTAGGGTCATTGCAAATTTTGGCGATATACATCTGAGTAAATTAGCTTACCACGCCTATTTTCATTCTCTGCTTTCGTATGGCATCATATTCTGGGGTAACTCATCACTGAGTGAAAAGTGTTCATTGCACAAAAGTGTGTAATCAGAATAATGGCTGGAGCTCATCCAAGATCATCCTGCAGGCACTTATTTAAAGAGCTACAGATCTTCACTGTAGCCTCACAATATGTATATTCACTTATGAAATTTGTTATTAACAATCCAAACGGATCCAAAAGTAATAGCAGTGTACATGGCTACAACACTAGGAGAAAGGATGATCTTCACTACTCAAGGTTAAATTTAACTTTGGCTCAGAAGGGGGTAAATTATGCTGCCACAAAAGTCTTTGATCACTTACCTAATAGCATCAAAAGTCTGACAGATAGCCATATAGCATTTAAAAGGAAATTAAAAGAATTTCTTAATGGCAACTCCTTCTACTCATTAGATGAATTTTTGGATATAATAAGTGGGTAATTTCCTCAAACCCCACAAAAATTTAAAAATATTGAGTGCCATGTAATATTTTGTCTAATGTAATATCTTGTATAGACACCTTTTATTAACCTGACACGTTCCACATCATTACGAAGTGTCGTATTCATGATCTATGGAACAAGTACTAATCTAATCTAATCTATCCTAATCTAATCTAATCTGGTGCCGACCTGGTTCAAAACACTCAGGTAATTGCTTCTGCAGTTTACATGCAATACAGTACAATAATATGATCACTTTACCTACTGCCGTAAGAGGCTTTGGTCTCACTGATGGCGCATCATAACTCACGCACCACCTCCTGCTGCTGGATCGTTCCAGTGCCACAAAAGTGTTCCAGGTATTGAGTGGAGAGGTTTGTGGTTTCTCAAGCGCTATATATACATAATAGTGACAACAACACCCACTTAAGCAGTGCTATATTGTCATCCTAAACCAGAGACATCTTTCTCTGCTCTCCAGCTGTCACAAACTCTATTCAGTGGGAAGTGCCTTATTATCCCCACGCGATTAATCGATTCCCAGCCTGGGTCCACTAACAAACAGAACAACTCACTGACAAACAGGGTAGTCGCCAAAATGACGCCCCCAAGTCGGATTATCAGCTGAGAAAGTTGTACAGCTTGTTGGTTACTTTTGAACATCAGGAAAGCGTTCAGCACCAAATGAATCTCTCCCCCGTGGTATCCTACACTCCTTAGTCCACACAAGGAGGCAGCCTGTGTAGTTTACGTTAGGTGTGTGGAAGTGCGACCCTTCAAATGGCGACAAAATGCAGCAGAGGCCCAACAAAAAATTAAAGGCAGAAAAAAAGTTTTTTGTTATATGTTTCTTTTTCATGTCACTTAAATGGTATGCTTACAGATTCTGAATCCTTATCATGATTAAGTCATTAAGAATGATATCTAAAAAAAAAAAAACAGGAAAAAGGGCATAGTAAAATGCTAGGTAACTAAATTAAAAACCAAACAAGCTTTTATACAAAACTACACGTATTTGAAGCGTTACATAGTAACTCGTTAGACAAAAGTGCTGTACTCTCATTATAAACATTCTGCGTAACGACATCCAAGGGAACGAATTAGCACTTGTGCACCTTGTAGTGAGTACCGACAATCCGGTGGCTGTATGTTCTCTTCTGCCTGTCTCTTGAGGTGCTTGCGTCAGTGGGAAGAAGAGTGGCTGGAAATGATGGATGATAAGCTATGGCAAATAAAGACATCAATGAGCACAAATTTCTGCTCAAGAGAGACCTACCAATGCGTGGTTCTTGCAGCACACACATATCCCTACGTCCATTGTAACTGAATGTATCTTATATATAGTCCGGAAAACAGAATAGTTTGTCATTCGATCTTGTCTTTATGTTATCAGACGAAGAGATTACGGTATTTTAACACAAACCATCGAAACAATTGTATAACATGTATGGCTGAACTTATGTGAATGACAGAAAGTGAGTGAAAACGGGATAGAGAGAATGAAATATTGCCAGAATGTTATGTTAAATGTTCTTACCCACCCCACCCCACCCCACCCCCCAGTTCCTGTCCATCTCCTCCTGTCTCCCTATCTGTCCTTCTCCTTCTCCCACTCTCTCTGTCCATATCTTCTGACCACCTTCTATGTCCTACACCTCCAACCCACCCCAACCCCCAGTTTCTGTCCATCTTCATCTGGCTCCCTCTCTATCCATCTCCTTCTCCCCCTCTCTCTGTCCATCTCCCCTAACCCCCTCTCTCTGTCCTTCACCTCCTCCCGACCCCAACCCACCCCCCAGTTTCTGTCCATCACCTCCTGTCTCCCTCTCTGTCCTTCTCTTTCTCCCCCTCTCTCTGTCCATCACCTCTAACCCCCTTCTCTGTCCTACACCTCTACCCCATCCCAACCCACACCCCAGTTTCTGTCCATCTCCTCCTGGCTCCCTCTCTATCATTCTCCTTCCCCCCCTCTCTCTGTCCATCTCCCCTGAACTGCTTCACTGCCCTACACTTCAACCCCACCACACCCCACCCCACAGCCCAGTTTCTGTCCATCTCCTCCTGTCTCCCTCTCTGTCCTTGTCTTTCTCCCCCTCTCTCTGTCCATCACCTCTGACCCCCTTCTCTGTCCTACACCTCCATCCCATCCCACCCCACCACCCCAGTTTCTGTCCATCTCCTCCTGGCTCCCTCCCTATCATTCTCCTTCCCCCCTCTCTCTGTCCATCTCCCATGAACACCTTCACTGCCCTACACCTCACCCCCACCCCACCCCAACCCACCCCCCAGTTTCTGTCCATCTCCTCCTGTCTCCTTCTCTGTACTTCTCCTTCTCCCCCTCTCTCTGTCCATCTCCTCTGACCCCCTTCTCCTTCTCCTACACCTCCACCCACCCCACCCCCCAGTTTCTGTCCATCTCCTCCAGGCTCACTCTCTATCCATCTCCTTCTCCCACTCTCTCTGTCCATTTCCTCTGACCCCCTCTCTCTGTCCGTCACCTCCTCCCCACCTGCCACCCCCCCACCCCGTTTCTGTCCATCTCCTCCTGTCTCCCACTCTGTCCTACTCCTTCTCCCCCTCTCTCTGTCCATCTCCTCTGACCCCCTTCTCTGTCCTACACCTCCACCCCACCCCACCGCACCCCCCCCAGTTTCTCTCCATCTCCTCCTTGCTGCCTTTCTAACCATCTCCTCCCTCTCTCTCTGTCCATCTCCCCTAACTCTCTCTCTCTGTCCTTCACCTCCTCCCCCCCTCCACCCCCCACCCAGTTTCTGTCCATCTCCTCCTGTCTCCCTCTCTGTCCTTCTCCTTCTCCCCCTCTCTCTGTCAATCTCCTCTGACCCCTTCTCTGTCCTACACCTCCACCCCACCCCACCCAACCCCACAGTTTCTGTCCATCTCCTCCTAGCTCCATCTCTATCCATCTCCTTCTCCCCCTCTCTCTATCCATCTCCTCTGACAGCTCCTCTCTGTCCTTCACCTTCTCCCCACCCAACCCCCTCCACTTTCTGTCCATCTCCTCCTGGCTCCCTCTCTATCCATCTCCTTCTCCCCCTCTCTCTGTCCATAACCTCTGACGCCCTCTCTCTGTCCTTCACCTCCTCCCCACCCAGTTTCTGTACATCTCCTCCTGTCTCCCTCTCTGTCCTTCTCCTTCTCCCCCTCTCTCTGTCCATCTCTACTGACCGCCTTCTCTGTCCTACACCTCCACCCCACCCCACCCCACCCCCCAGTTTCTGTCCATCTCCTCCTTGCTCCCTCTCTATCCATCTCCTTCTCCCCCTCTGTCTGTCTATCTCCTCTGACACCTCTCTCTGTCCTTCACCTCCACCCCACCTGCCGCCCTGCCACCCAGTTACTGTCCATCTCCTCCTGTCTCCATATCTGTCCTTCTCCTTCTTCCCCTCTCTCTGTCCATCTCCTCTGACCCCCTTCTCTGTCCTACAGCTCCACCCCACCCCCCACCCCCAGTTTTTGTCCATCTCCTCCTGGCTCCCTCTCTATCCATCTCCTTCTCCTCCTCTCTCTGTCCATCTCCTCTGACCCCCTCTCTCTGTCCTTCACCTCTTCCCCACCTGCCACCCCCCCACCCAGTTTCTGTCCGTCTCCTCCTGTCTCCCTCTCTGTCCTTCTCCTTCTCCCCCTCTCTCTGTCCTTCTCCTCTGACCCCCTTTTTTGTCCTACACCTCCACCCCACCCCACCCCACTCCCCAGTTTATGTCCATCTCCTCCTGGCTCCCTCTCTATTCATCTCCTTCTCCCCCTCTCTCTGTCCATCTCCTCTTATGCACTTCTCTGTCCTACACCTACACTCAACCCACCCACCCCCCCACTTTCTGTCCACCTCCACTTGTGTCCCTCTCTGTCCATCTCCTCCACCCCCTCTCTCTGTCCATCTACTCTTCCCTCCCCCACTATTCATCTCCTGCTCCTTCATCTTTTTGCCCATTCCTTCTCTATCATCTCTCTGTCCAGCTCCTCTTCTTCCTTTTCTCTGTCCATTTCAGTCTCCTCTTTCCCTGTCCCTCTCTTACTCCACCTACCTGTCTCCATGTCCTCATTTCCCCTCTCCATCTCCTCCACACCTTTCTCTCTCCATGTTATTAACCCCTACCCAGTAGGAGGCTGCTGCCCACAGTATTTCCTTCCAGATTGTAAGAATATATTTATCAAATCTGATTGAAATTGACTCATGGATTCAGAAGGAGCTTTATAGCCACGAATTTCCCCATGTACGCACATACGCTATGTGATCAAAAATATCTGGACACCTGGCTGAAAATGACTTACAAGTTCGTGGAGCCCTCCATCGGTAATGCTGGAATTCAGCATGGTGCTTGGCCACCCTTAGTCTTGATGACAGCTTCCACTCTCGCAGGCATACGTGCTGGAAGGTTTCTTGGGGAATGACAGTCCATTCTTCACGGAGTGCTGCACTGAGGGGAGGTATCGATGTCAGTCGGTGAGGCCTGGCATGAAGTCGGCGTTTCAAATCATCCCAAAGGTGTTCTATATGATTCAGGTCAGGACTCTGTGCAAGCCAGTCCATTACAGGGAAATTATTGTTGTGTAAGCACTCCTCCAGAGAGCGTGCATTACGAACAGGTGTTCGATCGTGATGAAAGATGCAATCGACATCCCCGCATTGCTCATCAACAGTGGGAAGCAAGAAGGTGCTTAAAATATCAATGTAGGCCTGTGCTATGATAGAGCCACGCAAAACAACAAGGGGGAAAGCCCCTCCCATGAAAAACACGACTACACCATAACACCACCGCCTCAGAATTTTACTGTTGGCACTACACACGCTGGCAGATAACGTTCACGGGCATTCGTCATACCCCCACAATGCCATCGGATCGCCACATTGTGTACCGTGATTCGTCACTTCACACAACGTTTTCCCACTGTTCAATCATCCAATGTTTACGCTCCTTACAACAAGCGCGGCGTCGTTTGGCATTTACCGACATGGTGTGTGGCTTATGAGCACTCGCTCGACCATAAAATCCAGGTTTTCTCACCTCGCGACTAACTGTCATAGTACTTGAAGTGGATCCTGATGCAGTTTAGAATTCCTGTGAGATGGTCTGAATAGATGTCAACCTATTACACATTACGACCCTCTTCAACAGTCGGCGGTGGCGCTGCAGTCCGGAACCGCGGGACTGCTACGGTCGCAGGTTCGAATCCTGCCTTGGACATGGGTGTGTGTGATGTCCTTAGGTTAGTTAGGTTTAAGTAGTTCTAAGTTCTAGGGGACTTATGACCTAAGATGTTGAGTCCCATAGAGCTCAGAGCCATTTGAACAGTCGGCGGTCTCTGTCAGTCAACAGACGAGGTCGGGCTGTACGCTTTTTTGCTGTACGTGTCCCTTCACGTTTCCACTTCACCTTCACATCGGAAACAGTGGATCTAGAGATGTTTAGGAGTGTGGAAATCTCGCGTACAGACATATAACACAAGTGACACCCATTCACCTGACCCAGTTCGAAGTCCGTGAGTTCCGCGGAGCGCCCCATTCTGCTGTCTCACGATGTTTAATGACTACGGAGGTCGCTGATATGTAGTACCAATGCAGCTAATACGAGAAACGTATGTTTTGGGGGGTGTCCAGATATTTTTGATCATATAGTGTATCACAAATATTTCACCCATTTCACCAATATTTGTTGACATATTTGACTTCTATTTCTAGCGAACACGTATAAGTTGAAAGAACCGTACGTTGTTGAGATTTCCAGAGGGATAATTAGGCAACAGGGGAAAGGAATACGGTAAAAGATGGATGGGTATCTTTAAGAAATGAAATAGCGAAGGCAGCGGAGGATCAAACATGTAGAAAGACAAGGCCTATTAGAAATTCATTGAATTTAATTGATGGTACGAGAAAATATAAAAATGCACCAAAAGAAGCAGGCGAAAGGAAATACAAACGTCTAAAAAATAAGATTGACAGGAAGTGCAAAATGGCTACACAGAAGTGACTAGTAGACAAATGTAAGGATTTAGAAGAATATTTCATTAGGGGAAAGGTAAATAGCGCCTACAGGGAAATTAAAGAGCCATTTGGAGAAAAGAGAAGCCCTGCATGAATATCAAGAGCTCAGACGGAAAGCCTGTCGTAAGCAAAGAAGGGAAAGCTGAAAGTTGGGAGGAGTATATAGAGGGTCTATACAAGTGAGATGAGGAAGAGGACGTAGATGAAAATGAAATGGAAGACATGATACCGTGTGATGAATTTGACAAAGCACTGAAAGACCTAAGTCTCAACAAGGCCACAGGGGTAGACGACATTTCATGAGCATTACTGAGAGTGTTGGGAGAGCCAGCCATGACAAAATTCTTCCATCTGGTGAGCGATCCATGCCCTCAGACGTCAAGAAGAATTCAGTAACTCCAATTTCAAAGAAAGCAATTCCTGACAAGTATGAAAATTACCAAACTATCAGTTTAATAATTCACAGTTGCAAAATACTAACACGAATTCTTTACAGAAGAATGTAAAAACTGGTAGAAGCAGACCTCGGAGATCAGTTTGGATTTCGGAGAAATACTGATCCTTTGACTTATTTTAGAAGATAGGTTAAGGAAACGGAAACCTACGTTTGTAACATTTTTAGAGTTAGAGAAAGCTTTTGACAATGTTTGACTGGAATAGTATCTTTGAAATTCTGCAGGTAGCAGAGTTAAAATACAGGGAGCAAAAGGATATGTACAACTTGTACAGAAACCAGACAGCAGTTTTATGAGTCGAGGGGCATGAAAGGGAAGCAGTGGTTATGAAGTGAATGAGACGGAGTTTTAGCCTATCCCCGATGTTATTCAAACTTTATATTAAGCAAGCAGTAAAGGAAACCAAAGAAAAATTTGGAGTAGGAATTAAATACTTACAGATTTGCCCGTGATACTGTAATTCTCTCATAGACAGCAAAGAACTTGGAGGAACAGTTAAACGGAATGGACATTGTCTTGAAAGGAGGATATGGGAATGTAGTCGAATTAAATCAGGCGGTGCTGAGGAAATTAGATTAGGAAACGAGACAGTTAAAGAGGCGACGAGTTTTGTTATCTGGGCAGCAAAATACCTGATGACTGCCAAAGTAGAGAGGCTATAAAATGTAGGCTGGCAATGGCAAGAAAAATGTTTTTGAAGAGGAGAAATTTGTTATCATCATATGTAATTTTAAGCGTGAGGAAGCCTTTTCTGAAGGTATTTGTCTGGAGTGTAGCCACGTACGGAAATGAAGCATGGACGATAAATAGTTTAGACGAGAAGAGAATAGAAGCTTTTGAAATGCGGTGCTACAGAAGAATGCTGAAGATTAGATGGGTAGATCACGTAACTAATGAGGAGGTACTGAATAGAAATAGGGAGAATGGAAATTTGCGGCACAGCTTGACTGAAAGAAGGGATCGGCTGATAGAGGGGAGGGGAGGGTAAAAATCTAGAGGTAGACGAAGAGAAGAATACAGTAAGTAGATTCAAAGGATGTAGGTTGCAGTAGTTATGTTGAGATGCTAGGCTTGCACAGGATAGAATAGCTTAGAGAGCTGCATCAAACCAGTGTTTGTACTTAAGACCACAACAACAAAATGGATACCTTACCGCTGCTATTTGCTACACAGAGTGAATAATTCAAGTTTATTTTCGAACTCTCTGAACTGTAATTTGAAAAAAAAAATGAATCCAAATTATTAAATCCTCCTTCCTGATAGATACTCTTTACATACTGAGGTTTTATTAATTCATACTAAGAAGCATTCCATGAAAATTAAAGACGTAAGGTATTGATATGGGCATATAATGAATGATAACTGTAATGTTTTGTTTCAGCTATGTGCTGGCATCAGCTCTAAAAGCAATGAATCAAACGGAGAACATAACGGAAGCTCCAAACGACTGCGACACGTCTGGCTCTATCTGGGAAACTGGAAAAATATTATTTGAGTAAGTGCAAACACAATCGCACTTACAATAATTTTTTGTGTAATTTTAAGACAGTGTTCCAGAGTAGATGGCTATTTTTGTCTGCTTTTATTTTGCAATGAGTATTACTCTAAATCAGTATATTCAGTGTGATACAGCAACATCTCATTTAAGGGAAGGCGTGCTGAAAAATAACACCCTCAATTTTTTTATGATAAAACTCTTAAAGCTTTTTAAATAAAATAAACCTTGTCGACATCTTACATTTTTATTCTTCATATTTACATATTTATGTCTCTACATTGTCACTCTGGCGACGAACAAAATTTTGCCAACGAGAGACCGTTTTGTTGATACTGTCATTGTAAAATGTTTCACTTTGTTGATCCATCCACGCTTTGTCACAATCAAAGTGAAGTCCTTGAAGGTATTCTTTAACATTTAAGCAGATGAAAATCGGATGGAGTTATATCGGGACTGTATAGAGGATGAACGACGACAATGAACTCAAGTCATCGGTTATTGGAGATGTCGCAACGCTCATCTATGGACTGGCATTGTCATGCTGAACGAGAGAGTGCTACATGGGTGGACGAACTCTTTGAATTAGAAACTTGATTTCAGCACGATGTGCCTCACGCCTCGACGTATGCGGACCGGTCAAATTAAAATCGAGCAGCCGTCATAGGGAGCGGGTTCATACATTTCTGGCCATTAAAATTGCTACACCAAGAAGAAATGCAGTTGATAAACGGGTATTCATTGGACAAATACATTATACTAGAACTGACATGTGATTACATTTTCACGCAATTTGGGTGCATAGATCCTGAGAAATCAGTACCCAGAACAACCACCTCTGGCCGTAATAACGGCCTTGATACGCCTGGGCATTCAGTCAAACAGAGCTTGGATGGCATGTACAGGCACAGCTGCCCATGCAGCTTAAACACGATACCACAGTTCATCAAGAGTAGTGACTGGCGTATTGTGACGAGCCAGTTGCTCGGCCACCATTGACCAGAAGTTTTCAATTGGTGAGAGATATGGAGAATCTGCTGGCCAGGGCAGCAGTCGAACATTTTCTGTATCCAGAAAGGCCCGTACAGGACCTACAACATGCGGTCGTGCTTTATGCTGCTGAAATGTAGGGTTTCGCAGGGATCGAATGAAGGGTAGATCCACGGGTCGTAACACATCTGAAATGTAACGTCCACTGTTCAAAGTGCCGTCAGTGTGAACAAGAGGTGACCGAGACGTGTAACCAACCCATTACCATCACGCCGGGTGATACGCCAGTATGGCGATGACGAATACACGCTTCAAATGTGCGTTCACCGCGATGTCTCCAAACACGGATGCGACCATCGTGATGCTGTAAAAAGAACCTGGATTCATCCGAAAAAAAGACGTTTTGCCATTCGTGCTCCCAGGTTCGCCGTTGAGTACACCATTACATCCTATCTGTGATGCAGCGGCAAGGTTAACCGTAGCCATAGTCTCCGAGCTGATAGTCCATGCTGCTGCTGCAAACGTCGTCGAACTGTTCGTGCAGATTGCAAACGTCCCCATCTGTTGACTCAGGGATCGAGACGTGGCTGCACGATCCGTTACAGCCATGCGGATAAGATGTCTGTCATCTCGACTGCTAGTGATGCGAGGCCGTTGGGATCCACCACGGCGTTCCGTATTACCCTCCTGAACCCAGCGATTCCATATTCTGCTAACAGTCATTGGATCTCGACCAACGCGAGCAGCAATGTCACAATACGATAAACCGCAATCGCGATAGGCTACAA
The DNA here is from genome assembly GCF_023864275.1 of Schistocerca cancellata. Taxonomy (NCBI): domain Eukaryota; kingdom Metazoa; phylum Arthropoda; class Insecta; order Orthoptera; family Acrididae; genus Schistocerca; species Schistocerca cancellata. Next base: position 777,846,926 of record NC_064629.1, on the reverse strand, counting down.
TCCGACCTTTATCAAAGTCGGAAACGTGATGGTACCCATTTCTCCTCCCTACACAAGGAGTCACAACAACGTTTCACCAGGCAACGCCGGTCAACTGCTGTTTGTGTATGAGAAATCGGTTGGAAACTTTCGTCATGTCAGCACGTTGTAGGTGTCGCCACCGGCGCCAACCTTGTGTGACTGCTCTGAAAAGCTAATCATTTGCATATTACAGCATCTTCTTCCTGTCGGTTAAATTTCGCGTCTGTACCACGTCATCTTCGTGGTGTAGCAATTTTACTGGCCAGTAGTGTAGAATGGTTCCATTCAAAAGTAATAACTACACGCGCTAAGACTTTCATCTCACTGGGAGATTAGACGATCAATTCCTGTTTCTTTGAAAGCAGTCCGCCGCTGACGGATCCAAAACCGCACCCACTCTTTCCTCGTCCGACTGAAACCAACGTCCACACATGTCTTTCTTCAGGTCGCCAAATATGTGAAAGTCACACCGTGAAAGATCGGGGCTATGCGGAGGACATTACAGGGTTTCCCAGTCAAACCCCTGATGCGTACCTTTCGTCCAATTGGCAGTGTGGGGTCGAGCGTTATCGTTCAACTGGATGATTCCATCCGACAGCATTCCGACAGCCCGAGGGCAAAGGCAAAGGTAGCAGCAGAAACATCCGCACATCCCCCGCCAATGAAATCTAGAGCTGTTCACACAAGGTTCGTCAAGTTCCTCGAATGTGAACCACAGCCAATGCGCAGCGTGTGAAGACAATTTGCAGAAACTGCGACACGCCACAATGTCAAAGCGCTCAGGAATGCTGTCGGACCGAATCATCTTGTAGCCCTCCCCCACACTGCCAATCAGAAGAAGACCACGCTTCGGCGATTTGGTTGGGAAACACAGCAACATCCTCCTGACAGTCGGGAACCTTCACCATATGACTTTTACATTTTTGGCGACCTGAAGAAAGACATCTGTGGACGTCGGCTTTACTCAGACGAGGAAGTGCAAGACTGAGTGCGGTTGTGGATCTGTCAGCGGTCGATCCCTTTCTACGAAACACTTATTGATCGCCTTGTCTCCCAGTGTCTTAATGGATTTGGGGATTGTTGTGACAGACAATTTGCAATTTTTCGCAAACACAACTTTTATTGATGTAAGTTCACAAGGTTGATGACTGAACATACAAACGAAAGGTAACAATAACGAAGCCAGTGAAAGTCTCCTAATTGAGGCAAACAAAAGTTCACTTCTAATTTTCCACAAAGGCTCGTGGTAACACACTCACACACTAGTAACAGTCCAATTCCGAGACGAAGACGTAATCTTCAACGGTCGCAGTACATGAGGTCGGCATCTGGCGTGAACTGAACTTTAGGACAGGTTCTCGCCCCTAAATAACTGTCTCCAGCCAATCAGGTTTTGGCGTATTGATACTTCCTGCAGGCCGTGGCTCAACCTCCCGCTGCAGGAAGTAGTGCTCGGATTTTCTGTTTCCATTATCTTGTATGTAAAGAGCCTGTGTTTACCATGGTGCGTTTGGTACGCCTTGGGCATAGACAACCTCGTCCTCTGTAGTGTAATATGCGTTGCCGGCCCACCTTGGCTCCGGTATAACAGGGATTACTTTAGAATGGAACCATTCCATGGTCGCCTTGTGGTGGGCGTTCGGTTTTCATTTGGCTGACCCATATAGTTACGTTACCCACAGCCATGTTACATCCGACAATTCGGAGCTCTCTAACGGCAGAGGGCCGAAAATAAGTAGACATGAAGAATGAAGGTGTGGAATGTTAATAACGTTTATTTTATTTAAAAAGCTTTTAAGAGTTTTAACACAAAAAAATTCGGATGCGTTACTTGTCAGCATGCCCTCGTATGAAATATATTACTTCTAAATCATTTCAGTCGGCTCTCAGATACATATGACCTTCTGCAATAAAATGACTGAGTGAAGCTTTCAACTATGAACTTGAACAGATGAAACGACGAAGAAACAGATACCGGTAAATTGCCTTATTACAAATTCAAAGGTCTGAGGTTCGATCCCCAGACAGTCCTAGGACTTGTATCTGTCAATTATCACTTCTTTCACCTCTCGGAGCTGCACCGTGGTTCCGAAAAGACGTTAAGCTCTACGTGCCCCTATAATTGGTTATGAAAGTCAGTTCAAAGGTCAGAGGAACGCAACGGCATGCCACTTCCAACTGGACCACGTCTGTTAAAGCACTGCGTTGTTCAAAACAATATTTGAATTGGTGCTCGGCTACTCCTATAGATAAGAAGGCAAAAGAATACTGTCGTGAGTCAGATGTGACATTATTACAATCTCTCTGATAACATGTTTTTAATATTTGCAAGCTACAGAACACCACATGTTCAAGACATTCTTATCGAAAAGGTGTTAAAATAATGGGTAAGTTACATAATCCTAAATCAGAGCAAAGACTTTAATCAACATAGAGGAATGGCAATAAGGAATACACTGAGGTGACAAGTGTCATGAGATACCTCTTAATATCGTGTCGGATCTCGTTTTTCTCGGCGTAGTGCAGCAACTCGATGTGGCATCGACTCAAAAAATCGTTGGAAGTCGCCTTGCTGCTTCGACAGCCGTCCATAATTGCGAAAGTGTTGCCGGTGGAGGATTTTGTGCACGAACTGATCTTTTTTTTTTTTTTTTTAATAGAGGTGGAGCCCCTCCACGCCCACACCGGCATGATGGCCAACACAAAAGGTCTACTGCCATCTCTGCATAAGGGTTAGTATTCACTAAAGTGAGGTGTCGCAGGATGTGGGTACTGCGATGTTTGCGTACGTCTGGTTAGGATTAACCATTAATACGCGCTCATCTGGAGATAGATTGGTCGAAATCTGACGAAGGGTAGCGGTTTGAAGGGCAGAGGAAAAAAAGTGCCAAGGCAAGAGCCAAGGGAAAAAAGCCTCTGCGAAAGTTAGGTCGGGCGGCAAGAGCAGTAGCGGTTGTTTTGCTGCCTGCGATAGGTTGTGCAAGGATAGGCTTTGTTAGTAGTGGGTATCATGCATGTCGATACCTTGACGTTGTGCGTTTGTGCTGCTCGGCGGCTGGCGCTGGGTGCTGGTACAGAGTCCTCGTTCAGCGTCCTGCAACCTGCAACAGTTAGGTTTGTTATCGGTCTTGTGTCCGATAGGTCATATACCGGAGGCACAGTGTGAGGGAGTGTTAGCAGATTGTTCGTGCGTCTGTGGGCGAGCTTGTCGGTGTCCCTGCTGTGGCCTGTTGGTCGGCTCTAATAGCAGCTGGTAGTTGCCAGTCAGTGTTGCTGATATGCAGGGGCTTACCGACGTTTGTCGCTGTTTGCGTATGTTAGTTTACCATAGGTGGTTATGCCCTAGCTAGCAGATCTCTCGATTATGTCCTATAAATGTTCGATGGGAGTCATGTTGGGCGATCTGGGTGGCCAAGTCATTCGCTAGAATTGTCCAGAATATTCTCACATGGCGCGTTGTCACCCGTAAAAATTTCATCTTGTGTGGGAACATAAAGTTCATGACTGAATGCGGATGGCCTCCGAGTAGACGAACGTAATAGTTTCCAGTCAATGATCGGTTCGGCTGGACCGAAGGACCCAGTCCATTCCACGTAAACACAGCCCATACCATTATGGAGCCAACACCAGCTTGCACGGTGCCTTGTCGACACCTCGGGTCCATGGCTTCTTGCGGTCTGCACCACACTCGAACCCTAAAATCAGCTCTTACCAACTGAAATCGGGACTCATGTGACCGCGCTACGGTTTTTCGGTCGTTTAGGGTTCAGCCGATGTGGTCACGAGCCCAGCAGAGGCGCTGTAGGCGATGTCGTGCTATCAGCAAAGGCACTCGCGCCGGTCGTCTGCTGCCATAGCTCTTTAACGACAAATTCCACCGCACTGACCTAACCGGATACGTTCGTCGTACGTCCCACATTGATTTCTGCGCTTATTTCACGCTGTGTTGTTTGTCTGTTAGCACTGACAACTCTACGCAAGCGACACTACTTTCAGTCGTTAAGTGGGGGCCGTCGGCCACTGCTTTGGCCGTGGTCAGAGGTAATGCCTGAAATTTGGTATTTTCGGCACACTCCTGACACTGTGGATCTCGGAATACTGAATACCCTAACGATTTCTCAAATGGCACGTCCCATGCGTCTGGCTCCAACTACCATTCCGCGTTCAATGTCTGTTAAATTTTTACAAAACTTCGTAGTATTAGAATAAAAATTTCCGGAGCGTATTTGACGAGTACCGTGTTTATAGTATCAGTTCCAGATGTCTTGTTCCATTCGTAGTTTAATTACTTACCTCTAAAGACTAGTCTTTTGTGATAGGGTCAAACGGAAGCTTCTTTCCATGAAAGCTGTATCTAATAGGACGAAGAAGACAAAAAGGAAACGATTCTATTGATTCAGTAGGAATGACTGTACAACGGTAAAATACATTAGTGCTTAAGCTATATTATAAGTTGTGCATGCCGCGACACGAGAAGAGGCAGCATTGTCTCTGTAGAGGGAGAAAACTTCTATGCGGCTCAGCTGCTTTACAAAGATGAGATGTTATCACAGAGTTTTCGTGGTAGTCCATTCTTATGCTCAACAGATAACTTCACGTCAGCTGAAACACATTTCACAACAATATTTTCTTACGCCTAAGTTTCATATCCTGGAGTTAAAGTCAGAAATGGATAGGGAAAAGTCGGCTGGATCGGACACGCAAACCTTTTCGAAATTATATTTACATTATAATATCTTATGGATTGGGGCTAAGAAATGAAAGAGGAAGCCGCCTGGTAGAATTTTGCACAGAGCACAACTTAATCATAGCTAACACTTGGTTTAAGAATCATGATAGAAGGTTGTATACATGGAAGAACCCTGGAGATACTAAAAGGTATCAGATAGATTATATAATGGTAAGACAGAGATTCAGGAACCAGGTTTTAAATTGTAAGACATTTCCAGGGGCAGATGTGGGCTCTGACCACAATCTATTGGTTATGACCTGTAGATTAAAACTGAAGAAACTGCAATAAGGTGGGAATTTAAGGAGATGGGACCTGGATAAACTGAAAGAACCAGAGGTTGTACAGAGTTTCAGGGAGAGCATAAGAGAACAATTGACAGGAATGGGGGAAAGAAATACAGTAGAAGAAGTATGGGTAGCTTTGAGGGATGAAGTAGTGAAGGCAGCAGAGGATCAAGTAGGTAAAAAGACGAGGGCTAGTAGAAATCCTTGGGTAACAGAAGAAATATTGAATTTAATTGATGAAAGGAGAAAATATAAAAATGCAGGCAATGAAGCAGGCAAAAAGGAATACAAACGTCTCAAAAATGAGATCGATAGGAAGTGCAAAATGGCTAAGCAGGGATGGCTAGAGGACAAATGTAAGGATGTAGAGCCTTATCTCACTAGAGGTAAGATAGATACTGCCTACAGGAAAATTAAAGAGACCTTTGGAGATAAGAGAACCACTTGTATGAACATCAAGAGCTCAGATGGAAACCCAGTTCTAAGCAAAGAAGGGAAAGTAGAAAGATGGAAGGAGTATATGGAGGATCTATACAAGGGCGATGTACTTGAGGACAATATTATGGAAATGGAAGAGGATGTAGATGAAGATGAAATGAGAGATACGATACTGCATGAAGAGTTTGACAGAGCACTGAAAGACCTGAGTCGAAACAAGGCCCCCGGAGTAGACAACATTCCATTGGAACTACTGACGGCCTTGGGAGAGCCAGTCCTGACAAAACTCTACCATCTGGTGAGCAAGATGTATGAAACAGGTGAAATACCCTCAGACTTCAAGAAGAATATAATAATTCCAATCCCAAAGAAAGCAGGTGTTGACAGATTTGAAAATTACCGAACTATCAGTTTAATAAGCCACAGCTGCAAAATACTAACACGAATTCTTTACAGACGAATGGAAAAACTAGTAGAAGCCGACCTCGGGGAAGATCAGTTTGGATTCCGTAGAAATACTGGAACACGTGAGGCAATACTGACCTTACGACTTATCTTAGAAGAAAGATTAAGGAAAGGCAAACCTACGTTTCTAGCAGTTGTAGACTTAGAGAAAGCTTTTGACAATGTTGACTGGAATACTCTCATTCAAATTCTAAAGGTGGCAGGGATAAAATACAGGGAGCGAAAGGCTTTTTACAATTTGTACAGAAACCAGATGGCAGTTATAAGAATCGAGGGACATGAAAGGGAAGCAGTGGTTGGGAAGGGAGTGAGACAGGGTTGTAGCCTCTCCCCGATGTTATTCAATCTGTATATTGAGCAAGCATAAAGGAAACAAAAGAAAAATTCGGAGTAGGTAATAAAATCCATGGACAAGAAATAAAAACTTTGAGGTTCGCCGATGACATTGTAATTCTGTCAGAGACGGCAAAGGACTTGGAAGAGCAGTTGAACGGAATGGACAGTGTCTTGAAGGGAGGATATAAGATGAACATCAACAAAAGCAAAACGAGGATCATGGAATGTAGTCGAATTAAGTCTGGTGATGTTGAGGGTATTAGATTAGGAAACGAGACACTTAAAGTAGCAAAGGAGTTTTGCTATTTGGGGAGCAAAATAACTGATGATAGTCGAAGTAGAGAGGATATAAAATGTAGACTGGCAATGGCAAGGAAAGCGTTTCTGAAGAAGAGAAATTTGTTAACGTCCAGTATAGATTTAAGTGTCAGGAATTCATTTCTGAAAGTATTTGTGTGGAGTGTAGCCATGTATGGAAGTGAAACATGGACGGTAAATAGTTTAGACAAGAAGAGACTAGAAGCTTTCGAAATGTGGTGCTACAGAAGAATGCTGAAGATTAGATGGCTAGATCACATAACTAATGAGGAGGTATTGAATAGAATTGGGGAGAAGAGAAGTTTGTGGCACAACTTGACTAGAAGAAGGGATCGGTTGGTAGGACATGTTCTGAGGCATCAAGGGATCACCAATTTAGTATTGGAGGGCAGCGTGGAGGGTAAAAATCGTAGGGGGAGACCAAGAGATGAATATACTAAGCAGATTCAGAAGGATGTAGGTTGCAGTAGGTACTGGGAGATGAAGAAGCTTGGACAGGATAGAGTAGCATGAAGAGCTGCATCAAACCAGTCTCAGGACTGAAGACCACAACAACAACAACATGAAGCTTATGTTGGAATGTTCTTCACACAAAAAAATACTGTGATACGTTATTTAATATAATTATAAACCGATGTGTCATAAGAATATATGTTCGTGAATTTTTTTTAATATTTTTGCCACCATTTACATTTTGGTTGATTAATCTTTAGAGGGTTGTATTGGACATGAAATTGTAACGTGTAAAAAGTCATTTTCGTTGCAGCAAACATTTAATTGGATTGTAAATGATTATAAATTTGAATTTGTCCATCAGCTCACCTAGATTCTAAAACAATCTGTGGACATGTTCCTTGCTGAAATCTGCTGCTCGCTACAGACTTATAGCTTCAGCTGCCCTCATCTATAAGTTTCCACGCCTTTTCATGAAATCATAGCAATAGCTTTTACCCCCTTCACTTATGTGTTTACGACAGATGCTTCATTTTCAGTTGCTCTGCATGTTTCTGCACTAAATTTAAGAATTAATCGTTAATCACAGGCACAAACTATCTAAATTTTTGACAGAATCGTTCAATATTGATTCCTGTTCATCACTGCATGTTCTAAGAGAAGAACCTTATTATTTTCTAAAACAGTTTTCATGACCACCTATTTGTCTTTCCGTAGAGTCTATTACATAATGTACTTCTTGGAACTGAATATTCCCTGCTCGATTCCCTGATTGTCATTTCGAGAAGTGTGACCTTTTCTACGGGTTCCATCATGTGATTTTCATCCCAGTTATGTGCTGACTTCTCAGTCTTTGCCTGCTGAAGAAACAAACCATAAACATTTAGGTTTGTGTGCTGTCTGTTTTGTCCAATACAACCCGATATTGTTTTGTACGTTACAAACTACTGAGGTAGTTTAACATTCCGGTTATTATTACTTGTGGCAGACATTGTAACTCTTCCCCAACAGGCCATGAAGGCCCAACGGTACTGATCGGCCGCCGTGTCACCCTCAGCTTATAGGTGTCACTGGATGCGGATATGGAGGAGCATGTGGTCAGCACACAGCTCTCCCGGCCGTATGTCAGTTTCCGAGACCGGAAGACATTGTAACAGCCTACAATATAAAGCTTAATATCATGTTCCTCTATATTCTTAATTCAAACTGCACGTGGATGGACGCCGATATTCTATAAGGTTGAGAAGCTTACGTACTGCATTTCATACCAAGAGGGTCGGAGATCTTAAAGTCCCCGTCCCACGAATGTGTCACCATCAACAAAGTCGGAGGGTGTCACTTCAAGGGACGCACTTTCGTTAACAGAAACTATAGTCTTTAAGGCACTGGACAAGCCATGGAACGGAGCGGGAATCAAACCCCAGAGAGACAGCCACGTTCAAATTTTCCGCGGTTGCCCTAAATAGATTAAGGCAACTGCTTTGTTTGAAAAAAAAAACTCGGCCGACTATCTTCTCAAAGTTCGTCCAAGCCGAGCTTTTGCTCCGTCTCTAACGATCTCGTCACCTGCGGGCCTTTAAACTCGAATCTTAATTTCCTTTTTTCCAGCCTTTGCCAACCAGATACTGATTGTGAAAATCCTCCAGTTGTTTGCATTCTATCCATCTCTACTACATAAACTCGTCATTTGGGGCTTTGTTTAGCATTTCCTCCATTCATAAAATTTCAGATATCTGCTGTCTCTTTTTGCCACTGTCCAGCCGTAACTATATTTACTGTTGGATACATTTCCGCTGTGCAAAGAACATTATCTCTGTTTACCGAAATACTTGTTTTTCCTACGTATATACTGTGCTAGAGATAAACGGAAATCAATCTCAAATTTGTGTTCACCAAGTACGTGTAATTATACTGAGTTATGCAGCACTACAAAAAAGTACTGACCTTTCTCAAAGTTTGCACTGAAAGTTCAGCTCGGGCATCAGTAGGCGATTCTTTTAGTTAACATTTATTTCTGCAACAATTTTAACATTTACAATATTCCTTAAAAAGTATAGAAATATACTTATGCAAAACTTTCAAACATTTTGCAGGTACATACGAAAGCAGGAATTACTTGATGGAGCTACAGGAAAGGTGGCATTTGATGACAATGGTGATCGTATTAATGCTGAATATGATATTGTTAATGTCCAAGAGAACCAACGCAAAGTCTCAGTTGGAAAATATTTTTACTCGCACGTAAGTAGTCACTTGCTCTAACACAGACAACTGACTCTATTATTTATTCTCTCGTTTTCAGTCAATTGTGTCAAAAGAGCTTTTAGTCAAAGGATAACTTGCACTAACAGCTAAAAGCTGATTTTCTAAAAACATTCGTGCTACAAATAATTAGTTGCCACTTTATAGCCATAAGAAATGAGTGTCCATTTGTTTAATTATACGATCTTCTTGTCGCTTCCTCAAATAACTACATCTGTTATTTATCTTATGTCATGGTTTTACTGCATAGTATTCGAAGCGGGTAAAATTTTATCTAAAATCGTTCCTTGTAAAAAATAGCAAGAAAAATTGTTCGCCCCCACGGACCATAGATCTTGCAGAGGTGGGGTGGCTTGCGTGCCTCTACGATACGGATAGCCCTACCGTAGGTGAAACCACATTGCAGGGTTAACAATGGAGATCCCAGTCGAACATATATTTCCTGAAGAGGAGCAGCAGCTTCTCAGTAGTTACAGAGCCAACAATCTGCATAATTGACTGGTCTGTCCTCGCAACATTAGCCACCGTGCCCTTGCTGTGTTGGCACTGTCAAAGACATAAACCAATCGAAAACTACAGCCGTTACATTTCCCGAGGACATGCAGCTTTACTGTATGGCTCAATGATTATGGCATCCTTTTGGGTAAAATATTCCGGGGGTAAAATAGACCCGAAATGGATCTCTGGGAGGGGACTACGAAAGAGCATATCGTCATCAGGCAAAACAAAGTGGTATTCTACGGGTCGGAGAAGGTCGATTAGGTAGGTTAGAGAATAAAGAAAGACAGAGGGACAGGCTTAATTCAAATATAATGGCAATTAGTCAAGTGCAGTGATAGGATGAACAGCACCTTTGGTCAGTTCAGTACAACGTTATCAACACACAATCCGATAGGGGTAGTGCAGGACAAGGTCTAATAATAAATAAGAAAATAGGAATGCGGGAAATCTAGTATGAAAAGCATAGTGGACGGATTATCGTAACCAAAACAGAAACAAAGCTAACACCACTATAGTAGTACAAGTTTATATGACGACTAGCGCCGCAGATGATGAAAAGATTGAAAGAATGCGTGATGAGATAAAAGAAATAATTCAAACAGCTGGGGAAGATAAAATTTAATTTTGATGAGGAACTAGAATTTCATGGTACGTAAATGACGAGAAGGAAAAATAGTAGAAGGACAAAGAGTGGAAGAAAGGAATGAAAGAGAAAGTCGCCTGATAGGGTTTCGTGCAGATCATAATTTATTAGAATTGCGAATACTTGGTTTAAGATCCATGAAAGAAGGTTGTATAAAATACCTGGAGACACTGGAAGGTTTGAGACCGATTACATACTGCCCAATCACACTAATTTGACCACCTGTCAAAAGCCTCAAGAACCACCTTTTGCAGCACAGACCAATGCGAGATGTGCAGAAAGAGAGTCAGTGAGGTTCTGGAAGATACCGACAGAGATGTTGAGCTATGCTCACTCAAGTGCTACGGTCAGCTAGGCTAGGTTTCTCAGCTGAGGATCCATGGTGCGAATAGCCCTATCGAGGTAATCCCACAGATTCTCGATTGATTTTAAATCCGGAGAGTTTGGTGGCCAGGGAAGTACAGTAAAGTCATCCCAGTGCTCTTCAAACCACGCATGTAGACTGCGAGCTGTGAGACACGTTGCGATGTTCTGCTGATAAATACCGTCGTGCAGAGGAAAGCAAAAAAGCATGTAGGGATGGACACGGTCCTCAAGGATAGACGCATACTTGCGTTGATCCATTGTGTATTCCAGAGTGACGAAATCACCCAGGGAATGCCACGAAAACATTCCCTGTGCAGGGTGTCTGCCTTCAGACGTTTCACGCCGTACACGCCAACGGCCATTTGTCCAATGGAGCACAAAACGTGATTCATCAGAAAAGGCCACCTGTCGCCATTCAGTGCACGTCCAGCTCCAGTACTGGTGTGTAAATTCCAGCCTCTGTCGCCGATGAACAGCTGTCAGCATGGATGCATGAACCAGGTGCTTACTTCACTGGCCCATACGCAGCAACGTTGGTGGAATGGCTCTTGAGGAGACACTGTTGGTATCCCCTTGGTTCGTCTGGGCCGTCAGTTACTCAACAGTTGCACGTCTATTTGCTCATACAGATCTCTGTGGCAATCATGCACCCCTGTCATCTATGTCCCATGGTGCACCACAGTTGCCTCAGCACTGGTTTTGGATAGTGCAATGTTGTCACGCATGGTATACTTCAGTCACAGCGGCACACAAACAGTTTAGAAATGTAGCCGATTCGGAAATGGGTCCACCCTTGACCCTCATGCCCATTTGGACGTCAGATACACTGATGAGCCAAAACATTATGACCACCTGCTTAATAGCTTGTTTGTCCACAATACATCATTGATTCTGTGTATCAAGGTTCAAAAAATGGTTCAAATGGCTCTGAGCACTATGGGACTTAACATCTATGGTCATCAGTCCCCTAGAACTTAGAACTACTTAAACCTAACTAACCTAAGGACATCACAGACATCCATGCCCGAGGCAGGACTCGAACCTGCGACCGCAGCAGTCGCGCGGTTCCGGACTAAGCGCCTAGAACCGCTAGACCACCGCGGCCGGCCCTGCGTATCAGGGATCCGACAGTTTGTTGGTGGGTTTGTGGAGGTATGTGGCATTAGATGCCTACGCACAGGTCAGGTAATTCGCATAAATAACGGGCCACTGATATGCATATACAGTGATGGCCCTTGACAGCGACCCAGATGGGTTCCATAGAATTTACATCAGTCGAATTTGGGACATCGACGTGAGTTTACTGTAACGCTCCTCAAGCCGCTGTAACACGGTTATGGCTCCGAGACACGCACAATAATACTGCTGAAAGATGACAGCACCACTAGGAAAGACATCAAGCATGAAACATGTGTGTGAGTAGATAATATATCGCTCACAGTATATTAATCGAATTTCCAGCAGTAGAAACTCCCTTGCATCGAACACCACAAAGGAGTCTGTTTAGAACCCCGCTACAACTACACAGCTGCATACATGCCACTCTTCATTGAATTCACTATTAATCCAACCTGGTAAGGGTACCAGGGTGACAAGCAATACCTGAAGATCGTTTCAGTAAGTGTTTTTTGTAATCCATATCATCTTCTGCGGATGAATTAGACTTCCACATGCAGTCATTCTATATATTATCTCAGTCTGAACGACTATCCCATAGGTAGTGTAGCCGAAAAGTAATGGACATTGTCACCCATTTATGTGCAATAGCTACATTTACAAGCATTTTTCGAAGGAACAAGTAGCATTATGTGTTTAATTCCATCCTGCAAATTATTATTATGCATCTTTGGGAGTAGATGAGACTTAACAGAACATAACACCATACTCTTTAGTCAGGAAGATGTGTATCAGGGTACTTTTTTTTTTGTTTTATAAGGTGACTATTTACTCTTAAATCTCCCCCATGTCCAAAGTACCATATAGGCTAGTATGTCTATTGTGGTATGTCAAAGTACTATCAGAACACTAAGAATAAGATGTAGGCAATCTGCTAAAGATAGCCTCCAAACACTATACTTGCCATTTTATGCATACTGTGACTCGCTACCCCAGCAGTGCTACATGTATCTTTGTTTATTTTTTCCTACTGGTATAAAAAAATTGAGCTACAGCTTCAGCGTTACATGTATTTGGTTTCTTTCTTACTCAACATTTTTAACAGAGAGTGGTTTAAGTCTGTTCCATACAGTGGTTCTTTTTCTTAAGGCCTATGAAATAACATTGCTTCTGTCATAATTGAGTAATATCTACAACACATACAGAATAACACTGCTTAATAACAATTCGGCAATATCTCTACTTGATGGTTTTGTGCTGAAGAAATATGTTTCTCCCGCCTTAATATAACATTTCTGTATCCCTACGATAACCCTCCGCAATGTCAAATTCGAACTGTCTATTCCATAGTAACAAATGAGAGATTAAAAAATCATGTTCTTTTTAGCGAAGGAAAATGTAAACGTTTCCGAATCCATAAGCTAATAGTCATCTACATAAAGCCATTGCAATAGTCCAGGTTGGTGATTCATTTTAAGTTCAAATGGTTCAAATAGCTCTGAGCACTATGGGACTTAACAGCTGAGGTCATCAGTCCCCTAGAACTTAGAACTACTTAAACTTAACTAACCTAAGGACATCACACACATCCATGCCCTAGGCAGGATTCGAACCTGCGACCGTAGCGTTCTCGCGGTTCCAGACTGACGCGCCTAAAACCGCACGGCCACACTGGCCGGCATTCATTTTAAGGTCAGCTGATTCTGCTTTATATGGATTTCTTATATTCCACCTGCTTCCATCCTGACTTCTCCTAATATTCCTCAGGTCTGTTCCCTTGTAAGGAAAATGGTACACTGTCTCTAGAATATCTCGACTTCCCCCATTAAAGTATTGATGTGTGACGTTATACTTCTGTCCTACACCGAGTGCTTACATTAAAAAAGTCTGGCTCTTCTACTGCCAGTTCCGATTACATCCATTGTGTAATGGTTTTTACTAAAGCAATATGTCATATGGCTGTAGGCAGCACTCTGTAATTTATATGTTACGGATGATTTTTTGTGGTGGCACAATCAGATTTTATTTCTTCTACATGAACTATACCCCAATACTGAATCTAGTCACTACTAACTGAGTGAAATGTACATGACACAAAGCTCTTGTTACCAGATCACATGGAGCTGTGCAGAATAGGTCTTATCAGTAGTATTTTTCTGGGCACAAAATGATGTTTTTAACCCCGTGTAAGACTGCATACATTGACAGGACAGTGGTATTGTCTGTCACTTCTATATTTCGACACTAAAAACTCGCGATTCCTTAATGCATGTCAGAAGGTGTTAAGATCACAGTGTAATCACAGCTATGACATTAAGAACAGATCTACACTACTGGCCATTAAAATTGCTACACCACGAAGATGACGTGGTACAGACGCGAAATTTAACCGACAGGAAGAAGATGCTGTGATATGCAAATGATTAGCTTTTCAGAGCAGTCACACAAGGTTGGCGCCGGTGGCCACAGCTACAACGTGCTGACATGAGGAAAGTTTCCAACCGATTTCTCATACACAAACAGCAGTTGACCGGCGTTGCCTGGTGAAACGTTGTTGTGATGCCTCGTGTAAGGAGGAGAAATGCGTACCATCACGTTTCCGACTTTGATAAAGGTCGGATTGTAGCCTATCGCGATTGCGGTTTATCGTATTGCGACATTGCTGCTCGCGTTGGTCGAGATCCAATGACTGTTAGCAGAATATGGAATCGGTGGGTTCAGGAGGGTAATACGGAACGCCGTGCTGGATCGCAACGGCCTCGTATTACTAGCAGTCGAAATGACAGGCATCTTATCCGCATGGCAGTAACGGATCGTGCAGCCACGTCTCGATCCCTGAGTCAACAGATGGGGACGTTTGCAAGACAACAACCATCTGCACGAACAGTTCGACGACGTTTGCAACAGCATGGACTATCAGCTCAGAGACCATGTCTGCAGTTACCCTTGACGGTGCATCACAGATAGGAGTGCCTGCGATGGTGTACTCAACGACGAACCTGGGTGTACGAATGGCAAAACGTCATTTTTTCGGATGAATCCAGGTTCTGTTTATAGCATCATGATGGTCGCATCCGTGTTTGGCGATATCGCGGTAAACGCACATTGGAAGCATGTATTCGTCATCGCCATACTGGCGTATCACCCGGCGTGATGGTATGGTGTGCCATTGGTTACAGGTCTCGATCACCTCTTGTTCGCACTGACGGCACTTTGAACAGTGGACGTTACATTTCAGATGTGTTACGACCCGTAGGCCTACCCTTCATTCGATCCCTGCGAAACCCTACATTTCAGCAGCATAAAGCACGACCGCATGTTGCAGGTCCTGTACGGGCCTTTCTGGATACAGAAAATGTTCGACTGCTGCCCTGCCCAGCACATTCTCCAGATCTCTCACCAACTGAAAACGTCTGGTCAATGGTGGCCGAGCCACTGGCTCGTCACAATACGCCAGTCACTACTCTTGATGAACTGTGGTATCGTGTTGAATCTGCATGGGCAGCTGTGCCTGTACACACAATCCAAGCTCTGTTTAACTCAATGCCCAGGCGTATCAAAGCCGTTATTACGGCCAGAGGTGGTTGTTCTGGGTACTGATTTCTCAGGATCTATGCACCCAAATTGCGTGAAAATGTTATCACATGTCAGTTGTAGTATAATATATTTGTCCAATGAATACCCGTTTATCATCTGCATTTATTCTTGGTGTAGCAATTTTAATGGCCAGTAATGTATGTTACAACGTATTCTCCCTTGCGGTAGGTCGTGACCAAGTAGTTGGTAGCCGGGCAAAAGGCCCTCGTTCGCGGCCCGCCACGTGACCAGCTACAGTGATGGCACAACGCGAAGTGACTACATCTCTGTTGGTCCAGTGAGTTTGGCATACAAGAACAATAACCATTTGTTCATTTGTTCCAGTACCGGCGTGCCGTTCGATGATTGTGCCATGTGTCCGTGGGTGGGTGAGGAAGGGAGGGTGAGGGTGGGGGGGAGGGTCCAGCCATGTTGCCAATAGGTCGCGTCTCGGCACCGGGGAAATGCGTTTTAATAAAGTGCATTTCCTCTACCATTGCATATCCTACACAGTGTTTAGAGTGCGATTTATTGCCCGTGTGCTACGCAGTGATATACCGACTTCGGCAGGGCGGTAGGCGGCCATCCAATGGCGCAGTGCTGAGCAGCAGCAGCAGAGCACGAGCGATGGTGTACAGGTAGTGCTGACTGGGCGGGGTCTGCAGATCACAGTCTGGCAGCGTCGGTCGTTGTTCAGTGACTGCTAATAGGTAGGGAGAATGCAGCAAGTGCATATTTGTTGCATTGCTTATATTCTTTTATTAATACACTCCTGGAAATTGAAATAAGAACACTGTGAATTCATTGTCCCAGGAAGGGGAAACTTTATTGACACATTCCTGGGGTCAGATACATCACGTGATCACACTGACAGAACCACAGGCACATAGACACAGGCAACAGAGCATGCACAATGTCGGCACTAGAACAGTGTATATCCATCTTTCGCAGCAATGCAGGCTGCTATTCTCCCATGGAGACGATCGTAGAGATGCTGGATGTAGTCCTGTGGAACGGCTTGCCATGCCATTTCCACCTGGCGCCTCAGTTGGACCAGCGTTCGTGCTGGACGTGCAGACCGCGTGAGACGACGCTTCATCCAGTCCCAAACATGCTCAATGGGGGACAGATCCGGAGATCTTGCTGGCCAGGGTAGTTGACTTACACCTTCTAGAGCACGTTGGGTGGCACGGGATACATGCGGACGTGCATTGTCCTGTTGGAACAGCAAGTTCCCTTGCCGGTCTAGGAATGGTAGAACGATGGGTTCGATGACGGTTTGGATGTACCGTGCACTATTCAGGGTCCCCTCGACGATCACCAGTGGTGTACGGCCAGTGTAGGAGATCGCTCCCCACACCATGATGCCGGGTGTTGGCCCTGTGTGCCTCGGTCGTATGCAGTCCTGATTGTGGCGCTCACCTGCACGGCGCCAAACACGCATACGACCATCATTGGCACCAAGGCAGAAGCGACTCTCATCGCTGAAGACGACACGTCTCCATTCGTCCCTCCATTCACGCCTGTCGCGACACCACTGGAGGCGGGCTGCACGATGTTGGGGCGTGAGCGGAAGACGGCCTAACGGTGTGCGGGACCGTAGCCCAGCTTCATGGAGACGGTTGCGAATGGTCCTCGCCGATACCCCAGGAGCAACAGTGTCCCTAATTTGCTGGGAAGTGGCGGTGCGGTCCCCTACGGCACTGCGTAGGATCCTACGGTCTTGGCGTGCATCCGTGCGTCGCTGCGGTCCGGTCCCAGGTCGACGGGCACGTGCACCTTCCGCCGACCACTGGCGACAACATCGATGTACTGTGGAGACCTCACGCCCCACGTGTTGAGCAATTCGACGGTACGTCCACCCGGCCTCCCGCATGCCCACTATACGCCCTCGCTCAAAGTCCGTCAACTGCACATACGGTTCACGTCCACGCTGTCGCGGCATGCTACCAGTGTTAAAGACTGCGATGGAGCTCCGTATGCCACGGCAAACTGGCTGACACTGACGGCGGCGGTGCACAAATGCTGCGCAGCTAGCGCCATTCGACGGCCAACACCGCGGTTCCTGGTGTGTCCGCTGTGCCGTGCGTGTGATCATTGCTTGTACAGCCCTCTCGCAGTGTCCAGAGCAAGTATGGTGGGTCTGACACACCGGTGTCAATGTGTTCTTTTTTCCATTTCCAGGAGTGTATATGGTGCTGTGCTAATGTGATGCAGTGCTGGTTAAACGTGTTTTCTTAGAATGGAGACTTAGGTATTTGGGGACATTATAGCAACTTGCTGTTCTCCACGCCCTCGTACTCTTACGGTTTTATGGACAGCTCCGGAGGATTCATGGTGTCCATGTAATTCGCTCCGCGAAAGGTAACATGGAGGCGGAAAATGGATATCAATGCTCTAAGGAATTGTAATATTTAATTAAGGACTATTTATCGTGAATATTTACGAACGTACTTCCTCTTCGTTGGTGTTCCTCCTTGAGAATTTTTAAAGCCTGGTTATTATCCTTTAGTCATCGAACTATCATCACGATGATTTCAAATCGAGGCAATCAGGATACTGTAGGTATTACCGTCTGTAACGTCACTACTGCAGATAATCCAGGTGGTGTTGTCTTGCACGGAGCGTCGTTGGTTGCAGGTGAGCAGCTCCTGGTTGCTGTGGATGAGTGATACAGGGGAAAGTACAGAGAGAGTTTAGGGGTGTTACGAGGGAGCTGTGCACTGCAGTTGGTGGATGTTCAGTGTATTAGCCTCGGATTAATAGAATATGAGGTTATGTAGGTAATGATTGGGATGACGCAGAGGTGATGAGCTGAAATAAGTGTAGTGAGGAAGGAACTAGCTAAACTTATGTGTCGAGTCGGCTGAAAATAAAGTAAAATTGGCTGTGGAAGAAGGTAGTTTCTCATTTAAGTGGAAAATTGTGTGCACAGCAAGGTTTATTTGGGACAGGATATAAGGACGTTAGAAAGGGTGGATTTTCTGGAGAACAAGGGGTATGAAACCTCTGTTGTCTTCAGTTGTAAGTGGAGGGCGGAGAGAACAGTTTCTTTGCAGTAGAGTGTTAACTGACTCGATGGGTATGTCAGTTCTGGTTCTGTTCAGGGAACTGAGATCTGGACAATGCTTGAGGAAGTGAGGTTCTTTGTAGTGGGTACAGGTAGGAAGTTTTCTACAGTTACGTTAAGTAATAATTATATGTAAAGCATCATTGGCAACAATATGATTGGGGAACTGATCTAGATGGTTCCATCCTATACCGGTGATGATATATGAATGGACCATGTTGAATGAGGCTGTCAATAATGATGAAAGGTTCAGCTAAAATCTTATCAAGATTAACTCGCAGGGCTTTTCTGATTCTGAGACCTGGGTGTGTCATAGGTTCTAACTGCATTACTTCGTTTCCGATATCTGGTGTAATCCTTTGGATAACAGCAGTGAATTTAGGAGCCCGTTGAGGAACTTGGGGTTGTCTGGCAGGAATATTTGTTAATGGTGTGGGGATTGCTTCTGAACCAAAGGCAATAAAAGGTATTTTTGATAGGACTGCAGAATGGAAGTCGCGGAGTAACGATTTGATAATGAAATCTTTGCAAGGAATAATTTGGGCTATGTGAATATTGGGCATATATTATCAGATTTCAAGGGTAAGGAATTTTGATTGTATGAGTCTTGTATCAGGGGGAGAGAGGAGGGCACAAGGAAGGTGTGGATTTGTGATATTATGAGCTGGTCTGATGTAGTAGGGCGACGTTCCATATATTCAATTTTGTCAATAAGGGGTTAAATTATTTTAGGATCAGGGATTCTGGCTGTTTCAGTGCTGAGGCGTTCCTGCTTCTTCGTCCTGGTGGATAGAATGGAGTATGTTATTTTAGGATTAGCAGGATGTAGCAAATGATAGGTTCAAATGGCTCTGAGCACTATGCGACTTAACTTCTGAGGTCATCAGTCGCCTAGAATTTAGAACTAATTAAACCTAACTAACCTAAGGATATCACACACATCCATGCCCGAGGCAGTATTCGAACCTGCGACCGTAGGGGTCGCTCGGCTCCAGACTGTAGCGCCTAGAACCGCACGGCCACTCCGGCCGGCGCAAATGATAGGTCTATGAGCTACTGCCATTCGTGATATCACTCTATTAGATGCTACAGAGGCGAAAATTGAGTGTCATGAGCCCATAGCCTCTCCTCCTGTAGGGACTGTAGTGGATGATGGTCCTATCGATGGATCTGAAATGTTGTCCTTCTAATGTGATTATCATTGTATCATTGTAAAGTTGATATCAGTGCTAATGGTGTAGGTGCTGGTGAAGCTGGTGCTAATGTTGCTGGTGAAGATGAGAGTGGCGCTGCCGTTGATAAATGTAGTCCGGAACACAGCAATGCAATTGCCGGGTACTCTCGTGTAGCAGATGCTGTGAATGGAAAAGTTGATAGGTTTTCGTAGTTCTGAGATTGTATGACGAAATGAAGGAACTGCCACAGCTGTAAGCTAAGTGGATTAAATTGGAAGAACTACATCTACATCCATACACCGCAAGACACCTGACGGTGTGTGGCGAAGGGTACCTTGAGTAACTCTATCGGTTCTCCCTTCTATTCCGGTCTCGTATTGTTCGTGGAAAGGAAGATTGTTGGTATGCCTCTGTGTGGGCTCTAATCTCTCTGATTTTATCCTCATGGTCTCTTCGCGAGATATACGTAGGAGGGAGCAATATACTGCTTGACTCCTCGGTGAAGGTATGTTCTCGAAACTTCAACAATATCCCGTACCGAGCTACTGAGCGTCTCTCTTGCAGAGTCTTCCACTGAAGTTTATCTATCATCTCCGTAATGCTTTCGCAACGCAGCAATGCAGTTGCCAGGTACTCTCGTGTAGCAGATGCTGTGAATCATCCTGTAACGAAGAGCGCTGCTCTCTGTTGGATCTTCTCCATCTCTTCCATCAACCCTATCTGGTACAGATCCCACACCGGAGAGTAGTATTCAAGCAGTGGGCTAACAAGTTTACTGTCAACTGCTTCCTTTGTTTTCGGACTGTATTTCTTTAGGATTCTTCCAATGAATCTCAGTCTGGCATCTGCTTTACCGACGATTAATTTTATAGGGTCATTCGATTTTAAATCACTCCTAATGCCTACTCCCTGATAATTTATGGAATTAACTGCTTCCAGTTGCTGACCTGCTATATTGTAGCTAAATAATAAAGGATCTTTCTTTCTATGTATTCGCAGCACATTACACTTGTCTACATTGAGATTCAATTGCTATTCCGTGCACCATTGCAGATCCTCCTGCATTTCAGTACAATTTTCCATTGTTACAACCTCTCGATATACTACATCATCATCCGCAAAAAGCCTCAGTGAACTTCCGATGGTATCCAGAAGGTCATTTATACATACTGTGAATAGCAACTGTCATACGACACTCCCCTGCGGCACACCTGAAATCACTCTTACTTCGGAAGACTTCTCTCCATTGAGAATGACATGCTGCATTCTGTTATCTAGGAACTCTTCAATCCAATCACACAATTGGTCTGATAGTCCATATGCTCCTACTTTCTTCATTAAACGACTGTGGGGAACTGTATCAAACACTTTGCGGAAGTCAAGAAACACGGCATCTACCTGGGAACCCGTGTCTATGGCCCTCTGAGTCTCGTGGACAAATAGCATGAGCTGGGTTTCACACGATCGTCTATTTCGAAACCCATGCTGATTCCTACAGAGTAGATTTGTAGTCTCCAGAAAAGTCATTATACTCTAACAAATTACGTGTTCCAAAATTCTACAACTGATCGACGTTAGATATATAGGTCTATAGTTCTGCACATCTGTTCGACGTCCCTTCTTGAAAACGGGGATGACCTGTGCCCTTTTCCAATCTTTTGGAACGCTACGCTCTTCTAGAGACCTACGGTACACTGCTACAAGAAGGGGGGCAAGTTCCTTGGCGTACTCTTTATAAAATCGAACTGGTATCCCATCAGGTCCAGCCGCCTTTCCTTTTTTGAGCGATTTTAAATGTTTTTCTATCCCTCTGTCATCTATTTCGATATCTACCATTTTGTCATCTGTGCGACAATCTAGAGAAGGAACTACAGTGCAGTCTTCCTCTGTGAAACAGCTTTGCAAAAAGACATTTAGTATTTCGTCCTTTTGTCTGTCATCCTCTGTTTCAGTACCATTTTGGTCACTGAGTGTCTGGACATTTTGTTTTGATCCACCTACCGCTCTGACATAAGACCAAAATTTCTTACGATTTTCTGCCAAGCCAGTACATCGAACTTTACTTTCGAATTCGTTGAACGCCTCTGGCATAACCCTCCTCATACTACATTTCGCTTCGTGTAATTTCTGTTTGTCTGTAAGGCTTTGGCTATGTTTACGTTTGCTGTGAAGTACCCTTTGCTTCCGTAGCAGTTTTATAACTCGGTTGTTGTACCACGGTGGCTCTTTTCCATCTCTTACGATCTTGCTTGGCACATACTCATCTAATGCATATTGTACGATGGTTTTGAACTTTGTCCACTGATCCTCAACACTTTCCGTACTTGAGATAAAACTTTTGTGTTGAGCCGTCAAGTACTCTGAAATCTGCTTCTTGTCCCTTTTGCTAAATAGAAAAATCTTTCTACCTTTTTTAATATTTCTATTTACGGCTGAAATCACCAATGCCGGAACCGCTTTGTGATCGCTGATTCCCTGTTCTGCGTTAACTGTTTCAAATAGTTCGGGTCTGTTTGTCACCAGAAGGTCTAATATGTTATCACCACGAGTCGGTTCTCTATTTAACTGCTCAAGATAGTTTTCAGATAATGCACTTAAAAAAATTTCAATGGATTCTTTGTCCCTGCCACCCGTTATAAACGTTTGAGTCTCCCAGTCTGTATCTGGTAAATTAAAATCTCCAGCCAAAACTATAACATGGTCGGGAAATCTGCTCGAAATATTTTACCAATTTTCCTTCAGATGTACTGCCACAACAGCTGCTGAGCCAGGGGGCCTATAGAGACATCCAATTACCATGTTTGAGCCTGCTTTAACCGTGACCTTCACCCAAATTATTTCACATTTCGAATCTCCGTCAATTTCCTTCGATACTAATGCACATTTTATCGCTATGAACACGCCTCCCCCTTCACTGTCCAGCCTGTCTCTGCGGTATACATTCCAATCAGAGTTTAGAATTTCATTACTGTTTACATCTGGTTTCAACCAACTTTCCGTCCCAAGCACTATGTGGGCATTGTGACCTTTTATTAATGAGAGCAGTTCTGGGACATTTCTATAGATGCTCCTGCAGTTTACTATTACCACATTAATATTGTCATTCCTTGTTGCGTTTTGCCTACTGCTACCTTGTCGCGTCTCAGGAGGCGTCTTGTCGGGCCTAGGGAGGGAATTCTCTAACCTAAAAGAGCCACATGTGCACTCCACACGTACTCCGCTACCCTTGTAGCCGCTTCCTGCGTGTAGTGCACGCCTGACATATTCAGGGGGACCCTACATTTCTCCACCCAATAGCGGAGGTCGAGAAATTTGCACCTCAGATCTCCGCAGAATCGGCTGAGCCTCTGGTTTAAGCTTTCCACTCGGCTCCAGACCAGAGGACCGCGATCGACTGTGAGAACGACACTACAAATAGTTAGCTCAGATTCCACCCCGCGAGCGAGGCTTTCCGCTTTTACCAACTCCGCCAACCGCCTGTATGAACTGAGGATGTCCTCTGAACCCAGACGCCAGACAGAAGTCATTGGTGCCGACATGAGCCGGCCGGGGTGGCCAAGCGGTTCTAGGCGCTACAGTCTGGAACCGCGCGACCGCTACGGTCGTAGGATCGAATCCTGGCTCGGGAATGGATGTGTGTGATGTCCTTAGGTTAGCTAGGTTTAAGTAGTTCTATGTTCTAGGGGACTGATGACCTCAGAAGTTAAGTCCCATAGTGCTCAGAGCCATTTGAACCATTTTTTTGCCGACATGAGCAACAATTTGCAGTCGGGTGCACCCAGTGCTCTCTATCGCCGCCGGCAGGGCCGCCTCCACATCTCGGATGAGACCCCCCGGCAAGCAGACAGAGGAACACTGGCCTTCTACCCCGACGTTTCCGCTATTTCCCCAAGGGGCTCCATCACCCGCCTAACATTGGAGCTCCCAATCACTAATAAATCCCTCCCCCCGTGTGCCTGCTCGGACCTTGCTGAAGGAGCAGTCTCATGTCCACTCACAGGCAGACGGGCGATGCCACACGGCCAGCCTCCATATTCACCCTCTGCCTCGTGCGACGCGTACGCCGCTGAACCCGCCACTCCCCTTGGGCCCAACTGCGCCCGGTACCCGCGAAGATGTCTCGACAGCAGGGACCGTTGGTGAAGCATGTAACACCTAGAGGAGACAAGGAATGAAGGGTAAAAGTAAAAGTAGTGGAGCGAGTAGAATAAAGATGGATTTAAATAAGGTTGAGACAGTGGTGTAGGTAACCCATCTCTAACGGTAGTGATAAACTGTACCAAGATATATGACCGATAGTACACTCAGGAATAAGAAGAAAAGACTACTAATGATGGATCACTGCAGCTGCGACACTAACTGTGCCGCAAATAGTGATGGTGGTGGTTTGACGACGAGACAGCAGATGACCGGCATGGGTGATAACGATGATAATGATGGGCACAAATGAGGTGACGTAGCTTTGAAAAACACGTAAAGTGGTTTTAAGTGTAGCTCAGGCTAATCACTGTGTGTGAATGAATCAGGGAGATACTGATATAGTACTAGACTCCAGAGGGCTGCTTTAGTTTGTCTTATCCAAGCCCCTGACAATCGTGACTGTCGACCCAGCTACCGAGGCGTTGATTTATATCCTATAGCATTTCAAAGGCAATCTCTAAGCAACGTGTTTGCCACGACCTCAGGAATCGTGGCTGTTGCAAGTGGAACTGCCTGCTAAACAGATGATATTTGGTTCCACTCTTTGTCTATGTATCCGTATCGTTGGAGTGACGGGATAACAGAAGTGAAGGACTAATAGCTCGAAAAGTAGCTACTCCAAGCACGGTTCATGACACTGCAGGGTGGTTGACAGCACAGCAGGTATCTACAACCCGGTTGTTTTCCATCACAGAATAATAGAGGCAGTGAGAGAAAAGTAACAATATATAATCGATGTTATAATCAACTTAATATTGTTTTTTCTTTGCGTGTGAACTAAATGTAATAGAGGTCACGTATAAAATGAACTTTTGAGGAATGCTGCAATATTAACCTATCGGAACTATCTAAAACACTCTAAAACGTTTACAGACTGTATTTCCTACAATCAACATCTAAGTAACACCAAATCTAATCAAAATACTCGATGTAAAAGGTACACACACAATATAACCAAAAGACAAGGACACTGACGAAACATGATTTTAAGAAGGAATGAATAAGATGTTTTGATACGATTTCTCTTGTGATCTAGCACTTAAACTGCACATTTTTATAATACAAAAAGAGAATTTCTGCAGAGATGAAAATTCGATATCTCTAAAGTAAAATCTTTTCCACTGAAATAAAATTATTTATCTTAGTAAGTAACAATTTTGTGTAGAAAACACACACACACACAGGTTGCTTATCATAATACACAAGTATAGTACAGATCTCTGATCACGAACGAAAATTCTAAGTTCGCAGCAAAATAAAATTACTTCTCAAAATACGGAAGACTCTGAGAACTAAACATACTCTGCACTACTATCGTAATTTAATTACTCTGTATTACTAGGAAATGTACATGACCTGCATATGTACACTAAACCTTGTAAGTTAAGCAGCACTTGTTGACGGCCAAAGTTTGGTTATCTAAATTGTGTGTATTTCTTATTAAAAAAACATGTGGCTCACTTATTGACACTGCTGAAATAAACTGTATGTTAGTGGATGGCCATTGTTTGATGTTACTAGCACACATGAAGTTCATCCAAACACGTAAAAGTTGTTTTTATAACACTGCAAAACACACATGAGCACAGCTGCTGATTCATCTTACAGTTGAAAGTGCGCTTTCTGACAAGAATTACCTAAGTAAACAATATTATTCCCATATCTAAATTAGCCAAAAACTCTTCTCTAAAACCGAAACCAAAGTCAGTCAAACATTATAGTGACCCTATCATAGGGTATTAAATTCATCTTGCACTTCAAGACGTTTGTCATTGTTTACTGTTTGATAGTGGAAACTACATAACATTTTGATGAAATAGCATAGTCAACAGTAGTAATTCACATTCTTGTAATAAGAAACGAGGGTTGCTATGCTTTCAAAGCCACCCAAACATTATAGAAATTCCATACTAGGATATTAATTTTATCTTCCAATACAAAATGGGTACCAACGTTCGCTGATAATGTCAAACATTGCAGTAGCCTTCACGCTAAGGTATTAATTTTATTTTGCAATACAAAATGTTTTTCAACTTCTGCTGGTAAGGCTAACATGTGCTTTTGTACAGTGGAGACTACATGACACTTTGATGAAACAGCATACTGAACAGCAGTAATACACATTCGTACAGGTAATAAACGATGGTTTCTGTGGTTTCAAAGTCAGCCAAACATTGTAGTAACTCCATACTAGGGTATTAATTTCATCTTTCAGTACAAATCATTTGTCATCTTATATTGATACTGCTTGTTCCAACAACTAAAAGCGAATAGCCAGCAAGTTGAGTCATATCAAGGAAAGCCTTGTACCCACAATGCAGCTACTGGGAGTGTCAGCTACTGGAGAAAATTGTATTCATTTAATTACTTCTGTTATATACTAGCATTGTAATGTTGTTGCCACGTTAAAGTAAGCATTACAAAGAGGTGGAGGGAGACAGAGAGAAAATTTACTGTGGTATATAAACCAGAGAGATAAAATTTACTGATTATGATAATTAAGGTGAGAGAGCTGTGGAAATATTGTTGTTGTTGTTGTGGTCTTCAGTCCTGAGACTGGTTTGATGCAGCTCTCCATGCTACTCTATCCTATGCAAGCTTCTTCATCTCCCAGTATCTACTGCAACCTACATCCTTCTGAATCTGCTTAGTGTATTCATCTCTTGGTCTCCCTCTACAATTTTTACCCTCCACACTGCCCTCCAATGCTAAATTTGTGATCCCTTGATGCCTCAAAACATGTCCTACCAACCGATCCCTTCTTCTAGTCAAGTTGTGCCACAAACTTCTCTTCTCCTCAATCTTATTCAATACCTCCTCATTAGTTACGTGATCTACTCACCTTATCTTCAGCATTCTTCTGTAGCACCACATTTCGAAAGCTTCTATTCTCTTCTTGTCCAAACTAGTTATCGTCCATGTTTCACTTCCATACATGGCTACACTCCATACAAATACTTTCAGAAACGACTTCCTGACACTTAAATCTATACTCGATGTTAACAAATTCCTCTTCCTGAGAAACGCTTTCCTTGCCATTGCCAGTCTATATTTTATATCCTCTCTACTTCGACCATCATCGGTTATTTTACTCCCTAAATAGCAAAACTCCTTTACTACTTTAAGTGTCTCATTTCCTAATCTAATTCCCTCAGCATCACCCGACTTAATTTGACTACATTCCATTATCCTCGTTTTACTTTTGTTGACGTTCATCTTATATCCTCCTTTCAAGACACTGTCCATTCCGTTCAACTGCTCTTCCAAGTCCTTTGCTGTCTCTGACAGAATTACAATGTCATCGGCGAACCTCAAAGTTTTTACTTCTTCTCCATGAATTTTAATACCTACTCCGAATTTTTCTTTTGTTTCCTTTACTGCTTGCTCAATATACAGATTGAATAACATCGGGGAGAGGCTACAACCTTGTCTTACTCCTTTCCCAACCACTGCTTCCCTTTCATGCCCCTCGACTCTTATAACTGCCATCTGGTTTCTGTACAAACTGTAAATAGCCTTTCGCTCCCTGTATTTTACCCCTGCCGCCTTCAGAATTTGAAAGAGAGTATTCCAGTTAACATTGTCAAAAGCTTTCTCTAAGTCTACAAATGCTAGAAACGTAGATTTGCCTTTTCTTAATCTTTCTTCTAAGATAAGTCGTAAGGTCAGTATTGCCTCACGTGTTCCAACATTTCTACGGAATCCAAACTGATCTTCCCCGAGATCGGCTTCTACCAGTTTTTCCATTCGTCTGTATAGAATTCGTGTTAGTATTTTGCAGCTGTGACTTATTAAACTGATAGTTCGGTAATTTTCACATCTGTCAACACCTGCTTTCTTTGGGATTGGAATTATTATATTCTTCTTGAAGTCTGAGGGTATTTCGCCTGTCTCATACATCGTGCTCACCAGATGGTAGAGTTTTGTCATGACTGGCTCTCCCGAGGCCATCAGTAGTTCTAATGGAATGTTGTCTACTCCCGGGGCCTTGTTTCGACTCAGGTCTTTCAGTGCTCTGTCAAACTCTTCACGCAGTATCTTATCTCCCATTTCGTCTTCATCTACATCCTCTTCCATTTCCATAATATTGTCCTGAAGTACATCGCCCTTGTATAAACCCTCTATATACTCAAATGGCTCTGAGCACTATGGGACTCAACATCTTAGGTCATAAGTCCCCTAGAACTTAGAACTACTTAAACCGAACTAACCTAAGGACATCACACACACCCATGCCCGAGGCAGGATTCGAACCTGCGACCGTAGCAGCCTCGCGGTTCCGGACTGCAGCGCCAGAACCGCACGGCCACCGCGGCCGGCTCTATATACTCCTTCCACCTTTCTGCCTTCCCTTCTTTGCTTAGAACTGGGTTGCCATCTGAGCTCTTGATATTCATACAAGTGGTTCTCTTCTCTCCAAAGGTCTCTTTAATTTTCCTGTAGGCAGTATCTATCTTACCCCTAGTGAGACAAGCCTCTACATCCTTACATTTGTCCTCTAGCCATCCCTGCTTAGCCATTTTGCACTTCCTGTCGATATCATTTTTGAGACGTTTGTATTCCTTTTTGCCTGCTTCATTTACTGCATTTTTATATTTTCTCCTTTCATCAATTAAATTCAATATTTCTTCTGTTACCCAAGGATTTCTATTAGCCCTCGTCTTTTTACCTACTTGATCCTCTGCTGCCTTCACTACTTCATCCCTCAGAGCTACCCATTCTTCTTCTACTGTATTTCTTTCCCCCATTCCTGTCAATTGTTCCCTTATGCTCTCCCTGAAACTCTCTACAACCTCTGGTTCTTTCAGTTTATCCAGGTCCCATCTCCTTAAATTCCCACCTTTTTGCAGTTTCTTCAGTTTCAATCTGCAGTTCATAACCAATAGATTGTGGTCAGAATCCACATCTGCCCCAGGAAATGTCTTACAATTTAAAACCTGGTTCCTATTAAATTTTCGTCTCCCTTCACTACCTGAATAATTTCTTTTATCTCGTCATACATTTCATCTATTTCTTCATCATCTGCAGAGGTAGTTGGCATATAAACTTGTACTACTGTAGTAGGCATGGGCTTTGTGTCTATCTTGCCCACAATAATGCGTTCATTATGCTGTTTGTAGTAGCTAACCCGCACTCCTATTTTTTTATTCATTATTAAACCTACTCCTGCATTACCCCTATTTGATTTTGTATTTATAACCCTGTAATCACCTGACCAAAAGTCTTGTTCCTCCTGCCACCGAACTTCACTAATTCCCACTATATCTAACTTTAACCTATCCATTTCCCTTTTTAAATTTTCTAACCTACCTGCCCGATTAAGGGATCTGACATTCCACGCTCCGATCCGTAGAACGCCAGTTTTCTTTCTCCTGATAACGACGTCCTCCTGAGTAGTCCCCGCCCGGAGATCCGAATGGGGGACTATTTTACCTCCGGAATATTTTACCCAAGAGGACGCCATCATCATTTAATCATACAGTAGAGCTGCATGTCCTCGGGAAAAATTACGGCTGTAGTTTCCCCTTGCTTTCAGCCGTTCGCAGTACCAGCACAGCAAGGCCGTTTTGGTTACTGTTACAAGGCCAGATCAGTCAGTCATCCAGACTGTTGCCCCTGCAACTACTGAAAAGGTTGCTGCCCCTCTTCAGGAACCACATGTTTGTCTGGCCTCTCAACAGATACCCCTCCGTTGTGGTTGCACCTACGGTACGGCCATCTGTATCGCTGAGGCACGCAAGCCTCCCCACCAACGGCAAGGTCCATGGTTCATGGGGGGGGGGGGGGGGGGGGGGTGGAAATATTGTGTACACATATGTGAGGTAAAATTTAATGAAAAAGTGTGTGTGTGTAACATTTATAACAACTAGCCTCCCAAAATGTATCATCTTGTCCCAAACTGTGATTACTTATCCTGCACCTCTAACAGCTTACCCTACAACTATGAGAAACGACCTCCCAGCACTTAAATCAATACTCGATGCTAACAAATTTCTCTTCTTCAGAAACGCTTTACTTGCCATTGCCAGTCTACATTTTATATCCTCTCTACTTCGACCATCATCAGTTATTTTGCTCCCCAAATAGCAAAACTCCTTTACTACTTTAAGTGTCTCATTTCCTAATCTAATTCCCTCAGCATCACCCGACTTAATTCGACCACATTACATTATCCTTGTTTTGCTTTTGTTGATGTTCATCTTATACCCTCCTTTCAAGACACTGTCCATTCCGTTCAACTGCTCTTCCATGAAGATAACTACTTAAATTTAGTACCACTTTCGATCCGAATCCTGCTATTGGAGATGATGAAACTTTTTCTGTATAAATATTAAAATTCAAGTTGTATGCCGATTTATCACATGATAACAACACTTTGTACACTTTGATATAGGTTTGTCTAGCCGTGTACTGCCTTGGAAATTAACCTTTGCTTAATCAATAGCGAGATTCTAACGTGGAGTAAAGCAGTCTTGGAATTTCCTGGTGAAATGATACGGCAACGGACGTAGTTTGTATAGTTTGTCATAATTCTGACTGTTTCTGTCAGAAGCCACAGAATTTTCATTGTGGCGCAAGTTACTCAGTAACCAACTAAACCTTTTTACTGGCATTAATTTCGATATACACACATTAAAAACAGTTTTGCATCACCCCGGTTTCATGAAATCCTGAAGATAGACGTTGACTGTGGATATTGTATCACAGACACAGTCTCTTTGACTGTTCGGAAATGTCACTAAACCCACCCAACGATGTAAACAACCATACATGAGCAGCACCTATTAGACGGAGGGCATCCGACATCCGATCTGTACCAGCTATTCCACCAGGAAGGAGGTACACGGCTCGTGTTGTCTGTAGTTCAATCATGCCGAGACGGTCAATACCGCTGTTCGATCGCGTCCGCATTATTACTTTGTGCCAGGAAGGGCTCTCAACAAGGGAAGTGTCGAAGCGTCTCGGAGTGCATCAAAGCGATGTTGTTCGGATATGGAGTAGATACAGAGAGACAGGAACTGTCGATGACATACCTCGCCCGGGCCGCCCAAGCGCTACTCCTGCAATGAATGACCGCTACCTACGGATTGTGGCTCGGAGGAATCCTGACAGAAACTCCACCATGTTGAATAATGCTTTTCGTGCAGCCACAGGACGTCGTGTTACGACTCAAACTGTGCGCAATAGGCTGCATGATGCACAACTTCACTACCGACATCCATGGCGAGGTCCATCTTTACAACCACGACACCATGCAGTGCGGTACAGATGGACCCAACAACATGCCGAATGACCCACTCAGGATAGGCATCACGTTCTGTTCACCAATGAGTGTAGCATATGCCTTCAACGAGACAATCATCAGAGACGTGTTTGGAGGCAACCCGGCCAAGAATTAGACACACTGTCCAGCGAGTGCTGCAAGGGGAGGTTCCCTGCTGTTTTGGGGTGGCGTTATATGGGGCCGACGTACGCTGTAACGCCTGTACGATGCGTGAATGTCATCCTCCGACCGATAGTGCAACCATATCAGCAGCGTATTGGTAAGTGAGGCATTCGTCTTCATGGACGACAATTCGAGCCCCCTGCGTGCACATCTTGTGAATGACTTCCTTCAGGATAACGACATCGCTCGACTAGAGTGGCCAGCATGTTCTCCAGACATGAACCCTATCGACAATGCCTGGGATAGATTAAAAAGGGCTGTTTATGGACGATGTGACCCACCAACCACTCTGAGGGATCTACGCCGAATCGCCGTTGAGGAGTGAGACAATCTGGACCAACAGTGACTTTAATGAACTTGTGAACAGTATGCCATGACGAATACAGGCATGCATCAACGCAAGAGAACGTGCTGCTGGGTATTAGAGGTACCGGTGAGTACAGCAGTCTGGACCACCATTTCTGAAGGTCTCGCTGTATGGTGGTACAACACGCAAAGTGTGGTTTTCATGAGTAATAAAAAGGGCGGAAATGATGTTTATGTTGATCGCTGTTCTAATTTTCTGTACTGCTCCCGGAACTCTCGGAACCGAGGTGATGCAAAACTTTTTTTGTGTGTCTAACTTTCACCAAGGTCTGGATCAGTGCATCAGTAGTCTCTGTAGGTAGGATTTTTTAGTGATTTCTATGTAAAGATTTATTTCGATAAATTTTTTTATTTTATGTTCGTTGTTGGAGAAGAAAGATTTGCCTGTCTGTGTTGCATACAAATTCGTTTGAAATACTATGTGCTTTATAAGTGGTTCATCAAAAAACTCTCAAAATAAGTTAGCTGGTTTTAGATTCATTTTGTCCTTTATTTCTGCAACCACACCGCTTTGTTCAATAAATAATGGCACTTGATCAACACTTGTTGCAGGGCTCCAGTTCATCGTGGCTGCTGATGGAACACCGAGTGGTACCGCTTTGTTTTCACTTGTCTCATGACTTTCACTGTTATCCTCAGAATCATCACTGTTTGACACACGACTATAAACACCACTAGAACTTGTACAATCTGTACGAATGTTGAGTCATTGTCATCATTTTCATCACCGTCAATACTGTTGTCACTATAACGAACTTCATCAAATAATATTCTCCCTCTGTTGTTCTTTTTTGGCGAGGCATACTGGATGGAGAAGAAAATATACTGGATGGGGAAGAAGGGTGGTGGTAAGCGCCATCAACCACACAGAAATCCGTCTGTTAAGTATAGAAAATTCTATTCGAATACAAAATATCATTACTTGTATATTTATGGAAGGCCAACACAAAAACTATTACTTACCAAAAACAGTCGTATAAAGAAGAGCTGTAGAGAGAAATAGACGACACTTTCATGAACAACACCAACAATGATTGAAAAATCAGCATGTGTCGTAAATAAGCAGCAAAGATACTGCACTGTGATTCGCCTGCCATCTAGTGAAATTTTAGTCGAGAATTAAATTATTAGTTGAGAGAACGGCAGACTGAGAAAAACATGTGGTTATGCATAGTGACCACAGCCCTTTCAAAGCGTCCACATATTTGGTAGGTTACAATGATGCCCGCCCTTCGAAGAGTTGCAGGATAGCCAGTTTCACGATAAGCTCCACGACAAACTGCTTCACATTTGTCTTCATCCCATCACATTCCATCAGTTCTCATCACCATGCTGCATCAACATGATTCTACACTCCTGGAAATAGAAAAAAGAACACATTGACACCGGTGTGTCAGACCCACCATACTTGCTCCGGACACTGCGAGAGGGCTGTACAAGCAATGATCACACGCACGGCACAGCGGACACACCAGGAACCGCGGTGTTGGCCGTCGAATGGCGCTAGCTGCGCAGCATTTGTGCACCGCCGCCGTCAGTGTCAGCCAGTTTGCCGTGGCATACGGAGCTCCATCGCAGTCTTTAACACTGGTAGCATGCCGCGACAGCGTGGACGTGAACCGTATGTGCAGTTGACGGACTTTGAGCGAGGGCGTATAGTGGGCATGCGGGAGGCCGGGTGGACGTACCGCCGAATTGCTCAACACGTGGGGCGTGAGGTCTCCACAGTACATCGATGTTGTCGCCAGTGGTCGGCGGAAGGTGCACGTGCCCGTCGACCTGGGACCGGACCGCAGCGACGCACGGATGCACGCCAAGACCGTAGGATCCTACGCAGTGCCGTAGGGGACCGCACCGCCACTTCCCAGCAAATTAGGGACACTGTTGCTCCTGGGGTATCGGCGAGGACCATTCGCAACCGTCTCCATGAAGCTGGGCTACGGTCCCGCACACCGTTAGGCCGTCTTCCGCTCACGCCCCAACATCGTGCAGCCCGCCTCCAGTGGTGTCGCGACAGGCGTGAATGGAGGGACGAATGGAGACGTGTCGTCTTCAGCGATGAGAGTCGCTTCTGCCTTGGTGCCAATGATGGTCGTATGCGTGTTTGGCGCCGTGCAGGTGAGCGCCACAATCAGGACTGCATACGACCGAGGCACACAGGGCCAACACCCGGCATCATGGTGTGGGGAGCGATCTCCTACACTGGCCGTACACCACTGGTGATCGTCGAGGGGACACTGAATAGTGCACGGTACATCCAAACCGTCATCGAACCCATCGTTCTACCATTCCTAGACCGGCAAGGGAACTTGCTGTTCCAACAGGACAATGCACGTCCGCATGTATCCCGTGCCACCCAGCGTGCTCTAGAAGGTGTAAGTCAACTACCCTGGCCAGCAAGATCTCCGGATCTGTCCCCCATTGAGCATGTTTGGGACTGGATGAAGCGTCGTCTCACGCGGTCTGCACGTCCAGCACGAACGCTGGTCCAACTGAGGCGCCAGGTGGAAATGGCATGGCAAGCCGTTCCACAGGACTACATCCAGCATCTCTACGATCGTCTCCATGGGAGAATAGCAGCCTGCATTGCTGCGAAAGGTGGATATACACTGTACTAGTGCCGACATTGTGCATGCTCTGTTGCCTGTGTCTATGTGCCTGTGGTTCTGTCAGTGTGATCATGTGATGTATCTGACCCCAGGAATGTGTCAATAAAGTTTCCCCTTCCTGGGACAATGAATTCACGGTGTTCTTATTTCAATTTCCAGGAGTGTATATGCATACTTTAAGAGTGGATATCTAGCTGTACGTCCTGTATGATTTGTAATCCCAAAGAGTGCCATTCGATCTTGATGGTGCGCGCCAGTTTTCATTCGGTGTTCGTGGTGCAAGTTATTGGTTTCTCTCGAACATGTCTTGAATACCGGCGATGTCCATTTTGTGAAGTGCACCTCCCGGACATTCATTTTCTGTTGCCCTCCTGAAACACATGATAGTTATTAGCAGCTAATATTTTTCCTGTCATAACTGTTAGCACAACACTCTCAAATGAACCTTACTAAAGATTGAACTTGTGATCTCGCACTCAAGAGGTTCCTTGTTAGTCAGTAAAGAAATACACTACGTCCACAACCAGAACATGTGCATCCACTTTATGAACTGAGTTAATTTAATTTCCATGTTATTTTCGTAAATTACGAGGGTCAAGTAGCGGGATGATTCCATAATGTAAAGCTCTGACGATCCCCAGCCACAAAAAGTTTTCATGAAACTTTTGTACCTCTTGTGCGAGAGTTATATCAAAGTTCCTATTACAGGCTTTTAGAGGCTATTAGATGAAGTTTTGATAAGGAATCAGAGTCCAGAACTGTACCGTTTGAATGTAAAAAACAAACACGACGGAGACAATGAGTAGTGACCTGTGTGCTGTAGGAGCAAATGGCACGGGCAGTGTTACGAGTACTTGTCCTCAGGTTCTCTTCTACGTGACGAAAGACATCGTCTTCAAAGTCGAGAAATCTAGCGCGTCCGTGAAGCACCACAGCCAACCTCCTAGCTTCGAACGTACCGATTTCTCGCAGCCGTTGTTGTAAACGGACGAAGGTGTTATATAATGTCATAATTACAACAGGGGCTGCCGAAGACACCCTCTTCTCAGCATGTGTGCTCACCGCAAAGTGGGATATTTGAAACTGATCCGATCTTCAAAAATTTTTTATATTCAAGTGGCACATTTCTAGACTAAGTCCCTCCTACAACCTCTAGAAGCCTGTAACAGGAATTCTGAATCGCCCTCTATGATTAGAGTCAAACCCACAACTAGATAGTCCTATTTTAATCACTTTTAGCGCCATATGAAATACGATACTGATATAAGATAATAATTACTGAGGTCTGTGCTGTTCACGTTATCGTCGGGTAACAAAAAGAAAGATTTCTGTTTATACTGCAGGAGCAGAATCGAATGAAGCTGAAAGTGAACGATAGCAACATACTGTGGCCAGGAGCGACCCATGCAAAACCAGAAGGCTTCATGATCCCTACTAACCTAAAAGTGCTTACCATAGAGGAGAAGCCTTTTGTGTACGTGCGAGAGCTTGTGCACGAAGGAGACACGTGTACACCGGAAGAAATACCTTGTCCGCATTTCAACTCTACAGAGGAAGGTAAGACTGAACATGCGTCAGCTAATCAAAAACTTACAGTTGCACTAGCAGTCTTGCTGTTTGCTTGTTTTAGGGAAGAGGCGTGTAACGAGGCCACCTCAAGGAGATTAATGTCCAAAAATTTAAATAATTGTAAGAATGAGCTACATTGTGACAGTGCAGATTGTTAATACAATAGCTTTACGATAAATACAGAAAATATGGGATTCATCAAGAAAAGAACAGTTTGCAATGCTTCTAAATTACCCCTGTTTACTTGCTGATTTTGTTCTGATTTCTGTAGTGGTCCACAGCAAAGGCACTAATACATTAAATGAAAGATGTTTTCTTTCCATATACAATACAATTTAATTTTGCATTAGCATTCGTTACATTGTTCAGTGTTTTTAATAAATTTTGCCTGCATTGTTAGCTCTTAAATTTGCTATAATTCCGATAACAATAAATCAAAAATCTGGAATGGTGAAAGGAAATCACCTGTAGATAACTGAATCAATATTCCATCAACCACAGGCTTGTTAAAACCTACAGAGCGTATTAAACTGGTACAATGCGGCTTCCTATAGTTTAATTCCTGATGATTTCTCATTAATATTATGTAATAATCTTTTCCCTGCTGAAACTTTGTAATAATCTGTATCTTTCTGCAAGGCTCTGGCAAGGTTATTTCTTGGTACACTCTACCTTTCTGTTGAAACTTCAACAAATATTTTGTGCTCTAACACACATGGAATTTCTAATTTCATGCACTCTTCAGTCCATTCCTCATCGGCTGATTTTTTTCTGAAATCGACCCTGAAAAAATCTCTATTCATATATAGGGGTTGGAGAAAAATATGGAAACACAGCGAGAAACACTTGCTTGAACATGAACGCAGACGCTAGCCGAACTAGCAGATTGCGCTGCCGTATTTGAACACGATCGATACCTATACAACTGCCTCAATATGTTGCAAGTGGCAGTCGTGGTCAGAACTGCTGTGGCCGCCCACTTCATACATCGTAGCGCCTACTGCGTCAGTATCCCGCTTCACGTCCCATTAACACGGGATGCCTCCATCACAGGGCGTATATTCACCAGGAAAACCTATGTCGTTTGTGTTGTCAAAACAAATACTTACCGGCGGTCACAACACAACACCAACGGCCGCCACGAACCGCTACCCGTTCGCGGAGCCTGCAGAACAGCTTCACCAGAGGTCGCAATTACCCCAAGAACTACACTCCTGGAAATTGAAATAAGAACACCGTGAATTCATTGTCCCAGGAAGGGGAAACTTTATTGACACATTCCTGGGGTCAGATACATCACATGGTCACACTGACAGAACCACAGGCACATAGACACAGGCAACAGAGCATGCACAATGTCGGCACTAGTACAGTGTATATCCACCTTTCGCAGCAATGCAGGTTGCTATTCTCCCATGGAGACGATCGTAGAGATGCTGGATGTAGTCCTGTGGAACGGCTTGCCATGCCATTTCCACCTGGCGCCTCAGTTGGACCAGCGTTCGTGCTGGACGTGCAGACCGCGTGAGACGACGCTTCATCCAGTCCCAAACATGCTCAATGGGGGACAGATCCGGAGATCTTGCTGGCCAGGGTAGTTGACTTACACCTTCTAGAGCACGTTGGGTGGCACGGGATACATGCGGACGTGCATTGTCCTGTTGGAACAGCAAGTTCCCTTGCCGGTCTAGGAATGGTAGAACGATGGGTTCGATGACGGTTTGGATGTACCGTGCACTATTCAGTGTCCCCTCGACGATCACCAGTGGTGTACGGCCAGTGTAGGAGATCGCTCCCCACACCATGATGCCGGGTGTTGGCCCTGTGTGCCTCGGTCGTATGCAGTCCTGATTGTGGCGCTCACCTGCACGGCGCCAAACACGCATACGACCATCATTGGCACCAAGGCAGAAGCGACTCTCATCGCTGAAGACGACACGTCTCCATTCGTCCCTCCATTCACGCCTGTCGCGACACCACTGGAGGCGGGCTGCACGATGTTGGGGCGTGAGCGGAAGACGGCCTAACGGTGTGCGGGACCGTAGCCCAGCTTCATGGAGACGGTTGCGAATGGTCCTCGCCGATACCCCAGGAGCAACAGTGTCCCTAATTTGCTGGGAAGTGGCGGTGCGGTCCCCTACGGCACTGCGTAGGATCCTACGGTCTTGGCGTGCATCCGTGCGTCGCTGCGGTCCGGTCCCAGGTCGACGGGCACGTGCACCTTCCGCCGACCACTGGCGACAACATCGATGTACTGTGGAGACCTCACGCCCCACGTGTTGAGCAATTCGGCGGTACGTCCACCCGGCCTCCCGCATGCCCACTATACGCCCTCGCTCAAAGTCCGTCAACTGCACATACGGTTCAAATCCACGCTGTCGCGGCATGCTACCAGTGTTAAAGACTGCGATGGAGCTCCGTATGCCACGGCAAACTGGCTGACACTGACGGCGGCGGTGCACAAATGCTGCGCAGCTAGCGCCATTCGACGGCCAACACCGCGGTTCCTGGTGTGTCCGCTATGCCGTGCGTGTGATCATTGCTTGTACAGCCCTCTCGCAGTGTCCGGAGCAAGTATGGTGGGTCTGACACACCGGTGTCAATGTGTTCTTTTTTCCATTTCCAGGAGTGTACTTTGATACGCCAGGCACGTGATCCCATATAGTTCCGGCATCCGCCAATGGGCTTTATAAGGCGGCTTACTGCCGGCAAAAGGCAGTTCGGCACACCGGTTGGAAGGATACAGAGCTGCCGTCCTGGCAACCATGGCCAGACGCCTCTTCTAGCAGCCCGATCTGTTGTAGATCGACTTGGTATAGTCGACGAACCTCTTCACATTGTACAATTGCTCATTGTGTTCGCTCCCCATGAAGAGTCTGGTCTTTCCTATTATTATTGCTTATTTTGTATTTGTGTCGATGCGCGCAGTTGAGGTTGAGTCGTTCGTTCTTTTGGTGATTGTATTATTGGTTCCTTTTGGTAAGTCCAGTAAATTGTTTTCGGACTTGCTTTTTCCGCATTTCTATTCTGCTAGCGCAGATACTTCAAGAACAGTGTCCTGGATAGTTGTGACTGCAAGTCAATTCAAACGTGGACAAATTGTTGGTGCTCAAAGGCATCATGTCGAAGATTTATAGCGCAGACAGGGAAAGCGGAAAAACATCATCCGCTAAGTCACAACGTGGACGAAAGTATGTGTTGAGTGATCGTGACAGGCGGTCATTGAAGAAGACTGTGACAAAAAATAATGGGACGGTAGCTGTAAAAGTCACTGCAGAACTGAATGTCGCTTTCGCGAACCCTTTCAGTTCCGAAAAAGCACGAAGGGAGCACCATAAGTGGGAAATTGAAGAGCGTACTGGAATTCAAAAGCCATTAATCAGTGATATAAATGCTCATAACAAGAAAACGTGGTGTTGAAGCAATAAAACCTGGACTATGGAGCAATGGAAGAAATTCATTTGATCGGATGAGTCTTGTTTCACATTGTTTCCAACTTCTGGCCGAGTTTACGTCCCAAGAGTGAAACATGGCGGGGGTTCAGTGATGATTTGGGTAGCCACATCGTTGCATTCGATGTGCCCTGTGGATACTCTGCAAGGTCGCGTTATCCCAAGGATGTAGCAATTTAGGCTCATTAGGTACCTCCCATGGTACAATGTTTGTTCCCCAATGATGGTGCTATGTTCCAAGAAGACAGGGCCTTTGTTCACACAGCTCTTATCATCCAGGACCAGTTTATGAGCACGATCTCTCCAGACCACCACAGACACCAGATCTCAGTATTACTGGACCTTTGTTGTCTGCTTTGGAGAGAAGGGTGCGTAATCGCTATCCACTTCCACCATCGTTATCTGAACTTGCTATTAATTTGCTAGAAGAAAATCATACAGGATCTGTAGCCATTCCGATACGACTGGAAGCTGTTTTGAATGTCAATAGATTTCCTACACTGTATTAGACATGGTTATGTGTTGTGTTTTTCAGTGTTTCCATATTTTTGTCTAACCCCTGTAGATTCTAACTGAATCAATCGCGGGCCATACTACCCAACCGAGTCTGTAAAGATAAACGTTGAGTAGTCTCAAGGCAAAGTGAGACATTTGTTTAAAATTTTGACAATCTAGTTTACACTTAACTACTTTAGTTTTTCGTGTTACCCGACTCCATAGACTCGGTCAAACACGTAAACTGAGATAACGAGTTGCAGGAACAAAAGCAAACACGTACAGCCTGGTCCACAACACTGAATACAGTCTATCTTTCGTACGAACAGATCTAATCCACCCTCATAATTGGCACTTCGTGCACAGCACTGTAACGTTCTACCGCCTCCTGTGAGATGCTAGAAATTCTCAGTGGGCTGTGCTATCCAACCAGCTGTACCAACAGTCTCTCCCCTATACATCTATTAAAGTAAATGTGTGAGATGACTTACACATTCTTTCAATGTGCGTAAATATTCTGATGAATCGAAACATTATCGCCACCGCCGACCATGAGATTAAATGCCACCTGCTGGCTTTTCTAGTACGTAACGCGGCAAGAAACGTTTATAAGCAGGGGAGATATCAAGCAGAAATCATTCTGGGGATGATATAGGACGCAAATGGAGAAATCCACAGAAACAAGTGACTTTAATAAAGGGCAGACTGTTAAAGCCCGATGCCTGGGAATGAACATTTCAGAAAAGATAATACTGGTCAGGTGTTCACTTGCTACTGTCGTGAGCATCTACGAAAAGTGGTTGAAGAGCAATGAAACCACGAGTAGACGGCAAGGTGCTGGACGTCCACTCCCGATCATATAACGTGGAGATTGGAAGGATTCCCACCCTCTCAAGCAGGACAGACATATATCTGTGGCAGCTCTAACGACAGAGTACAATGCTGGTGCTGGTACAGGTATTTCAGAGCACACCGTTCAGTACACATTGTTGAACATGGAGCTCTCCAGTAGACAACCCCTACACGTTCCCACGCATTATCAGTACAGTTGCATCGGGAGTGTAATCATCGAGATAGAACAGCGAATCAAAGGAAACGTGTCAACTGGTCTAATGACTCTCGTTTCTTGTTAGATCAAGTTGATGATTGTGTCTGGACAAGCCATCATCCACAGACGCAGGACGGTGGGGGCAGTATTATGCTACAGAGTTAATTCACCTGAACTTTAATGGTACCTGTGGTAGTAACTGAATGTACCATGACAGCTGTAGACTACTTGATTATCGCAGATCACCTGCATCTCTCCATGCTCCATGTCTCTCCTGTCTGTGATGGAATCTTCCAGTAGGATAACTGTCCATGTCTCAAGGCCAGAAGCGTGCTACAGTGTTTTGAGAAACTTGACAGTGGAGTCACGTTGATATCTTGACCGCCAAATTGGTCTGATCTGAAACCGATCGAAAACATCTGGGTCAGCTCCTCGCACAAAAGTTATTATTTTTGTTTTTGTATTAACACTCCGCCTTCAGGCCACGAGTGGCCTGCCGGGACCATCCGACCGCCTTGTCATCCTCAGTGGAGGATGCGGATAGGAGGGGCGTGGGGTCAGCACACCGCTCTCCCGGCCGTTATGATGGTATTCTTGGCCGAGGCCGCTACTATTCGGTCGAGTAGCTCCTCAATTGGCATCACGAGGCTGAGAGCACTCCGAAAAATGGCAACAGCGCGTGGCGGCCTGGATGGTCACCCATCCAAGTGCCCACCACGCCCGACAGCGCTTAACTTAGGTAATCTCACGGGAACCGGTGTATCCACTGCTGCAAGGCCGTTGCACTCGCCCACAACCCACCAGCCAATTAATTTCGGACGTTGCGTGACCTGTGCATCGGCATCTGGTGCCATATACCGAGAACTTGTGCAACTTATGCTACACAGAATCGTTACTGTGTCACATTCCAAAGATGGACCAACACGCTATCAAGCAGGTGGTTGTAATGGTTTCGCTAATCAGTGTATTTCAGTACAATGACAAATTTATAGTAAATATTGATTACAGTAGTATGTAAAATTTGTCTTAAGCATTTTGGTCAATTCTCTAATATGAAATATTCGTTTTATTTTAGTCTTCTGCTGTAAAGGATTCTGCATGGATCTCTTAAGGGAGCTAGCACGCAACATAAATTTTACATACAATCTGACATTGTCACCAGACGGCCAGTTTGGTAGTTACATCATCAAGAACAGCTCAGGTAATTCATCGACATACAAGAGTAAAAAATTTCTCTATCTTTCATTAATGAAGACGGGAAACAAATTCAGTTCAATTGTTTTTATAATGTTTACTTTAAGCGTGTTAGTAGAGTTATATGAATGTGTACTGTAGCATTTATGGCTTTGTTTTGCAATATGTGGAATTTGTCTGTCCCTGTATCCCAGCAGATGTTCACACAACTTTCCCGCTGAGTGGACGTCTGCAATACTGTGAAACTACTGTAACGAGCGTGAGAGAGGGTATCTCTCATTAGGATCTTCCCATTTCACTCTCAAATGGAGTTTGAGAAGAATAAATTCTCAAATTTCGTTTGGTATTCCATAAAATCGTATTTTCGTTGATTAGCATTGGTATGGTACTGAGTCAAACATTTTCGGAAGTCAAGAAATACTGTATCTGCCGGTCTTCTTCGATGTCTGGATTTCAAATTGTCATTTAAGAATAGCACGAGATGGGTTCTTCATGACCATTGCTATTGGAATCGAGGCTGAATGGCATGGAAAAGGTTATTCTGTTCAAGATACCTCATTCTGTTTGAGCTCAGAACACGTTCTCAGATTCTACAACAGATCGACGTCAGTGATACTAGAATATGGCATGCACAAACCATAACTAGAGGCTTTTGTAGAGCACCTAGACTTAGGCAGATAGTACCAGTTCTGGAACAATAATGGATGCCAGCCCCCTTCCCCCATGATTTCATTGACGACGTAATCGATTAATCCTCAGATTCCACCAAACCTCCCCCATGACATCACACAGTTGTCAGATTTCCCCCAACCTC
This sequence comes from Schistocerca cancellata, assembly GCF_023864275.1. Classification (NCBI taxonomy): domain Eukaryota; kingdom Metazoa; phylum Arthropoda; class Insecta; order Orthoptera; family Acrididae; genus Schistocerca; species Schistocerca cancellata. Next base: position 777,803,976 of record NC_064629.1, on the reverse strand, counting down.
TATGCCATAGGCCAACTGCTCTCTGTATAAAATGGGCGCAAATTCAAAATCCGTGGGAAATTCAAAGTTTGGTCCAAATGGCTGGTTCAAATGGCTCTGAGCACTATGCGACTTAACTTCTGAGGTCATCAGTCGGCTAGAACTAATTAAACCTAACTAACCTAAGGAGATCACACACATCCATGCCCGAGGCAGGATTCAAACCTGCGACCGTAGCGGTCGCTCGGCTCCAGACTGTAGCACCTAGATCCGAACGGGCACTCCGGCCGGCAAAGTTTGGTGCAAATTTCAAAATGGCTCAATTGTACTAGAGGGTTTTCAACCTACTCCTATTCCGTCACTGGGGAAGTGGGGCTGTTGTACAAAGTACAAATTGGTGAAATTTTTTTTAAAATCCAAGATGGAGTATTCTCATTTTGATGGTAGCAGGTCAATTGTGCTAAATATAAAATTTAATATGGCCACTGGCTGACATTACTGTGGAAGTAGGTCACTTGTGCAAAGTATAAAATCCAATGTGGCTGATATGGGATACTGGTAACATCTTTATGAGACCAGAATTCAAGGTGCTATGACAAAGGGAAATAACCTGTCTGTTGTCCTAGTTAACATGTTTTCCCCAACCTATTTCTCACTCAGACTATTTACAGGAATCGTATCACTTATAGAATTTCTGGGTTTTCCCCTCTGATGTCAGCATTTAAACAGTTGTCACCCAAAGTCTTTAAGTTCGGTGTAAAATTCAAAATAGCCAATACATACGTCATACAGCCTGTTACTATGGAAGTAGGGCTGTTCTCCCAAGTATAAAATGCAGGGATATCCAAGATTAGGTATTGTCATGTTGATGTAAGTAGGTCACTTGAGTTAAATGTAGAATTCAAAATGACCACTAAGGTTTCTCCCGCAGCATCACTCGCCCTTATGCAAAGAATGTTTGTCCCCCCCCCCCCCCTCCACAGGTCCAACCCTGTCCGTTAGACAAAAGATGCCAGTCTGGGTAGGGCAGGGGAAATTAACCTGTCTTCTGCCCTACCTAATACGTTTTCCCCAAGCTGTTAATCACTCAGACCTGCAAGGCTATTTATAAAAAGCAGATCACTTACAGAATTCCCTCCCACATCGCCTGCAAACTCAACGTTGGCCACCATTACCACTGTGCTGCCATCTGTTGGTCAGTGTACGAGCCAGTGCTGGGCCAATGCCGCCACCACCACTGCCACCGTCACCACCACCACTACCACGAGAGACTGGACCCCTGTGTGACACTCCATAGCTATCGTCCAAGTGCTGACAAAACCCTGGAAACTGAATGACACAGAGAGTACGATGTATTATTATAGAGATGTCACTTCTGCCTACAATTCCAGGGCACCTGGCGCCCCATGATACAGTTAGGAATGCAGACAGATGCTAGCCTGTTGTCCACTACGACAGTAAATCCCCAGCAGAGCCAGAGCAGTCTACGAGATGACACAGCTTTCAGATGTATTCCAAAGGGTACACAATTTTACACCTAAACATACTCGGATTTTATGACAGGACTGCGTCATATTGTGGTAGAGGAAGGTGCTGTAACAGTTCTGACATTCCATAATTCGAGCAGCCTACATGACTCACTGAAAACTGCTATTCAGTTTTCAACTGATATACGTTTGGTGCGAGCTAACTACAGTTACTTGATTGTTTCTCCATACCCATGGCTATATGACAGATTAATGAATTACCTGAATAAATACAATCTTGAAAGCGAATCACAGTTTGGTTTCCAAAGTGGCAAAAATACAGATTCAGCCATAGTAGAATTCACAAAAGTTGTACTTGATGCTCTTGATAAAGATGAATGTGTCACAGGCATATTTTTGGATCTTTCTAAGGCGTTTGATGCAGTCGACCACAAGATTCTATTAAATCAATTAGAAGCATTAGGAATAAGAGGGGTAGCTAATGACTGGTTTCGATCATACCTAGCAGATAGGGTACAAAGAGTAGAGGTAACACATACTTCAAATAGATCTAAACATTCAGTAAAATACTTAACAGAACCAAAATACGTTAATATAGGGGTTCCCGAAGGTAAAATATTAGGACCAATACTATTCATGATATACATCAATCACTTCCACAATAGTGTTACTTATGGTGAAAAAATCCTCTTCGCTGATGACAGCAATATTATAGTCACTGAGAAAACAAGAGAACTCCTTGCCGAGAAAGCAAATGAAACTTTCAAGGAAGTTTATGATTGGTCAATAAGCAATAAAGTGACATTGAACATAAAGAAAACTAATTCCATGAATTTCAGTTTGAAGAGGAAAAATGACAATGTCAAACTAAATGTAGATGAAACCTCTATAGACTGTGTAACAAATGCAAAATTTCTAGGAATGAATATTGTTTCTCAGTTGAAGTGGTGTGAACACACAAAGGTACTTGCAAACAGAATGTCATCAGCATGTTGTGCCCTTAGAATCCTATCATCAGTGTGTAACATGCAGTGTCTTTTAGTTACATATTATTCATATGTACACTCAATTCTTAGCTATGGCATTCTCTTTTGGGGAACAAACGCACAAAACATGAACACAATTTTCAAACTCCAGAAAAGAGCCATAAGAATAGTAACCAAAAATACTAGTCGAGCTCATTGTAAAGATCTGTTCTAAACACTGGGGATTTTAACTGCTCCATGTGAATACATTTACCAGTCAGTTGTACACATCAAAAATAACATTGGTAATTACTGCACAAACAGCTCTGTCCATGACCATGCAACAAGAGATAGACTCAATTTACATTTACCAAGGAAAAAATAAACATAAAACTCAGATACCATTTTCTACCAGAGAATATAACTGTACAATAAATTACCAAAAGAGATTAAACAAATTGCAAAAATACACTTATTTAAAAAGGCAGTTAGAAAGTACTTGTTATGCTATACATTTTATACATTGAAGGATTACGTAGATAAAACAGAGTAGGGGTTTGACAAAAAAAATGTTATACAAATAAATAATAATAATGATTATAAAACATCAAACATTCCACATAACACCTTCACTTTATGTTTATCTCCTTCTTTTCTCCTTTCTGCAAATACTTACCCCTAAGCTATACATAGCACAATACTAACACCTCTTCCTCTTTCTGAGCTCAACATCTCACTCATTATGGAGGGATGCTGACTCAGTTTTTCAGGATAGCAAATGGGAAGTTGCGGTACAGAAAATAGCCCAGAGATCACCACTGTGTGTGTGTGTGTGTGTGTGTGTGTGTGTGTGTGTGTGTGCGTGCGTCATGAGTTAGGTGTTATGAAACAATGTGTGTATAGTGTGTGCAGTGAATGATAGTGAGATATGAGTGAACAGTGTGGCATTACATTATTTAATAAGTTTTCTGTAAGAAAAGTATTATATACCAAGAGTAAATCTAATGATTGTCTCTAACTAGAAGCCTGTAAATATATGTGTATACGAATTAGCCTATTTTACATTGGTCTAAACTTGTAAATACTTTGACGTATCCTATATCCTTGTAAAAAGAGATCTACGGATGAATAAAGCTACTATTACCACTACGACATACTCTAGCGCCATTTGTGGTCTTTGTTGGAGACTGGTCAATCTTTTTTAACAGATGCAGCCTGATTCCGATTCAATGAACCAATGCTTTATTATTGTACTATCCTTAAACTATAACTGCTTTTTATTATATGTGGATGGGATGGATAGCATGAGTTAAGACATCGTTGATACACATTTTACATAGGATACCATGATGATTGTGCGTAGTACAAGCCATTGGTAGATTTCGGTGTCTGGAGACATAAGGCATCAATTCATTCACGAAACTCGCGTAAACTGCGTGCACAGAGCGGTTTCTCAGCAGTATGGACGGTAACCGCGAAGGGATGGGGAATTCTCGTCAGACACTTGTCAGAGTATTGCGAGCAAAGTGAAATCCTTTGTACAGAAATCCAACGACACAGTTTTACACTTAACACACTATTAATATGATTTTAGAACTGCAAGGTTTCTGGACTCTTACTCATCCGAAATGCAACGCTGTTCACATTCCGATGTAGGAAATCTATTCCCATAACCCGACATACGTTCACATAACGAAGTTGTCTTCTACAAAGCTCCATACGTTATGGTCGCAAACTTGAAGAGGGTGAGAGTAATACCTTGCACACCAAATAGAATATTAATTCTTCAAACTGTTTGCAGGTTTCTGGAGGTGTATGACAAAATTCACATCAAGTTGTGGTTCAGACATTATGTTATGTTCACATCACATCAGAAAGGGGTAAAATACGCTGCTATAAAAATTTTCGACAAATTACCGGATGCAATAAAATGTCTGACAGACAGCAGTAATAGCTTCAAAATAAATTGAAATTATATCTGCTTGACAACTCCTTCTATCTATACCATAGATGAATTCTTGAATAGGAATAAATAAATCTATAAATATAGTATATGCATTGTGTGCCATTTAAGGGAATGGGGTAAATAATAGAAATATTAATCTTTAACTCTGTATTGTAAAATATATATATATATATATATATATATTAAAATCTTGTTTCATAAGTGCATTTCTTGTTACCGTGCGATTGATGAATAGAACACACAACCAACCAACCACCCGACTTCTCTAAAATGATCGTCAGCGAATATTTCAACTTAATTATAGACATCTGGCTTTCGCATATACGAAGGTACAAAATGACGTATGCGTTTTCAGCTACTTTCAGCGTCATTTCGGTTACCCAGTTTCAACTACTTTTGAATGTCTTGGGGAATTTCTAAATAATTTCTGTCCAATGCGAATGTGCTTCCCTCAACAACAGCGCTTGTGTAGAGTATGTAGTACCTACAACCCCAGAAAAATTTGAAAGGAGTGCAGTGAGATAATGCTTGTTAATGTTTTTGCAATTCAGATGATAACACTTCCCACTCCATACGATGTATGCACACAAGATGAAAGTGCAGAACATACAGAGATGTTTATGTAACGCCATCCAACCGCCCTTATATCCATGTGTTAAAGTAAAATCAACAGAGCAGTTCTACAGTGGCTCCAGGACACACAGACCTGCAGTCATCCCTCCTATAAACAGAAAGCGATATAGTATTCAGTCGATATTAAGCTATTACTCACATAAATTATAACTGTTTTATGTTGTACATAGGACATCCAATTTCTCCATGAGAGTTCGTATGGTACTGTCATCTGGGGTTTAACATCAGGTGGACCTGTTAACCACTGACCTCAGTATCACTGTAAGGAAGATGAAAATAGGTACTTTAAGGAGAGGCCTCATGATAGTAGATCTAGAATATTGTCTTGATTAAGACAGTGGAAGCGGAGACTGATATGTGCTGTTTATGAATTTGGTCATTCAGTGTTTCTAAGAGCAGTCTGATGACAAGTGTCACAGGTCTGCGATTGAAGATGCATGATAGCACAGGATATCCATTCGAAAGTGTTGCAGACGATGTGCAGTGAGTTAACTGTGAGACATATGCAGTGCATGTTTCTACAGGATTTCTTAATCATTCCTGATGGATCCAGGTGTGATTCCTTCAACAAGATGCTTGTGTTGGCATTCTTTTGCTGATAAAGGTTGCAAGATATACTAGATATGAAGATGAAGATTCATCGAGAAGTCTGTTACAGCATTTCACAGTAGAGCATTCACTGCAGTTTGTCTACATTACTGCATCACCTTCCAGCCAATAGCACACACTTAACGCTGCTGAAGCTGATGTGTTGGCAGAAGAGCCAACACCGTATAGCTAGAGGAGGCCGAAATGCACGCGTTTAAGCTCACGCAGACTGACGTGAGGTCTGGAACAGTTATGGGAATTTATAATAGCAAATAAAGTACGTAGTTGATGTAATACTTAACTTTATTCCATAATTGGAGAACATCGGTCTTGATGATACATAAGTGCAATCTCAATATACTGGTAATGGCGCCTTACTAGGTCGTAGCAATTGACGTAGCTGAAGGCTATGCTAACTATCGTCTCGGCAAATGAGAGCGTATTTGTCAGTGTAGCTTCGCTAGCAAAGTCGGCTGTACAACTGGGGCGACTGCTAGGAAGTCTCACTAGACCTGCCGTGTGGCGGCGCTCGGTCTACCATCACTGACAGTGGCGACACGCGGGTCCGACGTATACTAACGGACCGCGGTCGATTTAAAAGCTACCACCTAGCAAGTGGGGTGTCTGGCGGTGACACCACATTCCTCCCCCGCAAATCGGCGAACGGTGGTGTTATAAGGCTTCCGCCCGCCGTGGGGAGGACCCCATGTTGACGTATGCGACGAGGTGGGGAGCCTAACAACAGGCGAGGCTGTGCCACCCGCACCCGGCCATTCGGTCCGAGGGGAGCTAGGAAACGCCTGAAAACCTAGTCCAGGGTGCACGCCAACATGCGGTGTATGCGCCCGTATAGAGTCAGGAGGGGCCGAAGGGTCGACCTCCATCGGGTCGGAGCACCCGACGGGCGAAGACGACAGATGGTCCTGAGCGGGCAAGAGTTCCATGGCGGAGGACAACTGGTCACGGGAAGCGATCGGCGGCGCGTGACCCAGGGAGGCGTCCGGCGGTTGCAGCGACGCGTCCACTGCGGGCGTCGCCGGCGGGAGAACAGGCGGCGGCGGCGGCGGCGCGTCGCCATGGGGCAAAATGGAAGGCAGCGTCGGTAACACCTGGGGATGAGGCGAGCCAGTAGATGGGTCCCCAGGGCGCTGACCGGACGGCACCGTCGCTGAAAGCAGACGGGGAGCGCAGAACCCGTGCGACGACAGAGGCGCAGCTGAGTGAGATGCCGACGCACCTCACCAGGGGCCCCCAAAACCAGATACATAGCGCGGCCGAGGCAGGGAAGAATGCGCCCTGCGAGCCAACGCCGTGAACCTCGATAGTTGCGATAGTATACAACGTCGCCTGGGGCAAAAGCAGGCGTCTGCCGCTGCACAGGAACCTGATGCGGCGGATGTAGCAAAGACATCAAGGTGCGATGAGGGCGACCGTGAAGCAACTCAGCCAGCGAGCGACCATCGCGGGGCTGAGAGCGATACGAGGACAAAAAGAGCAACAACGCGTCCTCCCGAGAATGCGACTCTTTCACCTTCAACATCTGTGACTTGAAAGTCCGGACCAAACGTTCAGCGGCACCGTGTGACAGGGGAAAACGGCGCGGACGTCAGATGTTGAATACCATTGGTCTTGCAGAAGAACTGAAATTCGGCGAACATGAATTGTGGGCCATTGTCGGAAACAATAGTCTGTGGTAGACCTTCAATGCAAAAGATAGCGGACAATGCTTGGATGCTGGCAGAAGACGTCGTGGAAGACATCCGGACAACAAAAGGAAAATTACTGAATGAATCGACCAGAACCAACCATCGAGCATTCCAGAATGGACCAGCAAAATCGATGTGTAAGCGTTGCCAAGGGGAAGTGGCTTTCGGCCATGCAAAGAATTTCCGCGGTGGCGCGGATTGGTGTTCGGCACACGCCATGCAAGAAGAGCACATATTCGTAATCGCAGCATCGATTCCGAACCAAGTACAGTGCAGACGAGCAAGTTGTTTCGTTCGCACTATACCCCAATGTCCTTGGTGGAGAAGCTTTAAGACAAAGGACTGTAACGAACGTGGAACCACGACCCTGGACTGATCATTATCAGAACGCAACAGCAAAACACCACGTCGAACAAAAAGTCTCTCCTTGTGAGGAAAAAATCGGCGAACCAACGGATCCTCGATCCGTGACTTTGACAAGGGCCATTGCGTAGCAACAAAATGCAAAACGGTAGCAAGGACAGGGTCAGCAGCTGTGGCTGTAGTGACACGACGAAAATCAATCGGAAACGATTCGACCACGTCATCGGTTTCCGAATCAATGAACATGCAAGCAAGTTCGGAAGAATCGAATGCTCTATCCGCAGCAACAGGCAAACGGGACAACGCATCGGCGTTTCCGTGCTTAGCAGTGGACCGATACAAGATATCGTAGTGGTACTGCGAGAGGAAAATAGCCCAGCGAATGAATTTCTGCGCTGTACGTGGAGGTACAGGCTTGTTCGGATGAAAAAGCGATGTCAAAGGTTTGTGGTCTGCGATGATGGTAAAGTGACGACCATACAAGAATTCATGAAACTTGGTAACACCAAATACGAGAGCCAAAGCTTCTTTCTCTATCTGTGAATAATTTCTTTGCGCAGATGAGAGCAATTTGGACGCAAAGGCAATAGGGCGATCATGCGAGCCATCTGTGTGCACAAGCACAGCACCGATCCCGAAATCCGATGCATCTACCATCAACAAAAGGGGTTTCTGGGGATCGAATGGCGTAAGGCAAGTATTGGAAAGCAACGCCGATTTCAACTGGCGAAAGGCGCGTTCGCATTCCGTCGTTCAGACGAACGGAACACCCTTACGGCGTAAGCGATGAAGCGGAGCTGAAATGGAAGAGGCATGGGGGATATATTTATGATAATAGTTGATTTTTTCCAGCACACTCTGTAGCTGCTTCAAATTCTGCGGCGAAGGCAAGTCTTGTATGGCACGGAGGTGCTCTGGGCTGGGATGTATGCCTTGGGCATTGAGTACATGTCCCAGATATGGCAAATCACGAGCAAAAAACACACATTTGTCCTTCCGCAAGCGAAGACCATTCTGTCGCAAGGCCTGAAATAATGTTCGGATATTGGCTAAATGTTCTTCTTCCGTCTTTCCGGAGATCACAATATCGTCCAGATAGTTTGCTGCAGTAGGGACCGACGCACAAACAGTTTGTAAATATTGCTGAAACAATGCAGGGGCGGATGCACACCCAAATGGCAGTCTTTTGAATCGATACAAACCAAGATGCGTGTTAACCACCAATACGCGCTGGGATTCTTCGTCCACCGGTATTTGCAAGTACGCATCTGCTAGGTCCAACTTCGAAAAATATTTACCCGGGCACAGTTTGTCAAAAAGATCTTCCGGGCAGGGTAAAGGAAAAGTTGCAGTCACAAGTTGTGGATTCACTGTTGCCTTGAAGTCCACGCAAAGTCTCAATTTTCCGGAAGTTTTTCGCAAAATTACTAAGGGTGATGCCCAGAGAGAAGCCTGCACACGTTCAATTACACCTTGTGATTCTAAATCGTTTAATGTTCTTGCGACCTCATCACACAATGCGTGGGGAACATTGCGTGCTCTGAAAAATTTCGGTTGCGCGTTGACTTTCAATTCCAAATGTGCTGCATAGTTCTTAGCGCAACCAAGGCCCGGTGCAAAAATGTCTGCAAATTCTTCACATAGACGAGAGACACTGGCTGAAGGCACAGTCTGGTTAACTGATAGGACCTGATTGACTATAGACAAGTTAAACAACTGAAATAAATGTAAACCAAACAAGATCACTGCAGAAGAAGAACGAAGAACGTAAAAAGACACAAGTTTTGTTTGTCCCTTGTATGTTGCAAGAAGGCTGCACTGTCCTAACACAGGGATCTGCTGTCCTGAATATGTAGTTAGCTTAACATTTGCGGCACGCAACGGAGGTTTGCCCAGCTGTTTGTACGTGTCGTGATTGAGTAGTGAAACTGCAGCACCGGTATCGAGCTAGAATGGGATCACGTTGCCATTAATGTCCAAGTCTACAAAAAGTTTATTGTCCTGCTGACAAGAGCGACTGTCTCGTGCAACGTGAACTGACACTGGTACAGAATCACGTGTGACTTGACGTGATTTCCGTCGATGTCGACGCACACTTTTTGTCGGACGAACACAGTCACTATTAGAGAGAGTAGTACTGGGCGGGGTGGCATTAACGACATGAATTTCCATGGGCGAAGGTTCACGAGCCGGAGTATTCTTGGTTCGATTCCGATGCGAAGCAAATGGCCTGGAATGGTTGTGAGTGTCCGATCTGAGCTTTTTCTGGCAAACACTCTGAACATGACCTTTTTTATTACAGAAAAAGCAAATAGTTTGGCGTGACAGGCAATTCTCACGCGAATGTCTAGTAGCACACCGCGGGCATGATTTTAGCACTGCATTTGCTTGCTTACGCGGCACACGTGGCTGCGCGGACGGGCGCGATGCTGTTTACAGTTCCGTGCAGCTCGCCGGTGGGCCGGTTAATGTAACACACGGCTGGCGAAGTTTCAAATGATTCCTGAGCAAAGTCAAGTGTGTCTTGCCGATCCAATATGTCCATCACTTGTTGAAGGGAGGGATTGACTAGTTTCAAAATCTGTTCCCGTATACGAACATCAGAAACATTCTGTGCAATTGCATCACGCACCATAGTATCTGAATAAGGGAGTCCACATTCACACTCAAAAGCACAATCCCTTGTAAGGCCTTGCAAAGTTGCAACCCACTCCCGATTAGTTTGACTGGCCATACGTTTTGTACAAAGAACGTATACCTTTGTGCAACCACATTGACTGTTTCTTTGAAATAGGCGTCGAATGGAGACAAAATTTCGTCGTAGGACAGAGCTGCTACGTCGCGTCGGGGAAACAATTTCACTATCACACGGTAGGTGGACACCCCTATACAAGAAAGCAAAAAAGGCTGCCGCTCAATACCTTGAATTCTGTAGGCGGCGAGATGGAATCCAAATTGGCGTGACCACTCCGTCCAGCTTTCCAGTGCCGCATCAAACGGACGAAAAGGTGGCGCAACAGCGCGTTGTGGCTGCTGTAGCGGTGAAGCGGCGGCTGCTGCCTCGTTTTGCAGTGCACGTTGACCCTGGACAAGCTGTCCAAGGGCATCCAATAAGGCCTGCGTCTGCTGATTCTGCAAGCGATAAAATTCGGACAGTACATCTGGAGATTGTGGCGAAGCCATGACAAGTAAACTAGAGCAAACGCGATTTAGCTCGTCGCCATGTGATGTGTTGGCAGAAGAGCCAACACCGTATAGCTAGAGGAGGCCGAAATGCACGCGTTTAAGCTCACACAGACTGGCGTGAGGTCTGGAACAGTTATGGGAATTTATAATAGCAAATAAAGTACGTAGTTGATGTAATACTTAACTTTATTCCATAATTGGAGAACATCGGTCTTGATGATACATAAGTGGAATCTCAATATACTGGTAATGGCGCCTTGCTAGGTCGTAGCAATTGATGTAGCTGAAGGCTATGCTAACTATCGTCTCGGCAAATGAGAGCGTATTTGTCAGTGTAGCTTCGCTAGCAAAGTCGGCTGTACAACTGGGGCGAGTGCTAGGAAGTCTCACTAGACCTGCCGTGTAGCGACGCTCGGTCTACCATCACTGACAGTGGCGACACGCGGGTCCGACATATACTAACGGACCGCGGCCGATTTAAAAGCTACCACCTAGCAAGTGTGGTGTCTGGCGGTGACATCACAGAAGTACTGAGGCTACCATCTCAGTAAACTATTTATATTCTTCCTCAAACCAATGCAACCCTCATACCTTAAGACACTTATCCTGCTGGAAAACAGAACTCAGTATGTAATAATAGACTACAAATGTCAGACATCTCAGAACACATAACCAACAAACACAGACATCAAGTGGTTCCAATGGATTTCTGTATCACTTGTGATGAACAGTGGAGTTTGTTGTATTGCTCTACTCTACCATGATTGAGTTTTATAACACAATCAATTATAAGGATGTTTTTGCAGGAAAATGTTCTATATCAGTTCTTAAGAGATGTGTGGCCATTGTGGCTCGGTGGGTAGTGTGCTTGTACTAGTACAGGGTGCGGCAGTCAAACCTGCATTTATTATTAGTGTGCGGAAGTGTTGGAAGTAGTGAGGGGCGAGTATCCAAGGTCACCACTGCGTTCCCAACACAAAGCATTTCAGTAGCCATGGAGCAGTGGACCAAGCAACAACGGTCGTTTGCAGTGAAAGCGTTCTACCAAAGCGGTAGCTATGTGGCCGCTCAGCGTCTCTTCCAGGCGCATTTTAAAATTAATCGTAATAGGCCAGTGCCTTCAGTTAATTCAATAAGAACTTCGGTCGAAAACTTTTAAAACGTCGGTGTAACAACAAAGAAAAGAGGTGGGACAGCAAAGACAGTGCATGCTCCCGAGAATGTGAAACGTGTAAGAATTGCTGTGGGAAGAAGCCCCTGGAGATCATCGCGTAGACAAAGTGCTGCGCTTGGAATTTCTGACAGGACTGTCAGAAGGATTCTGAGGTTAGACTTACATCACCACCCATACAAAACCCAAGTGGTTAACGCTTTGAATAATAACGACGTCGTGGTCCGACAGCATTTCTGTGAAAGTCTTTAGCAAATGGTTGAAGAAAACGAGGAGCTTGTTCACAACCTCTGGATGAGTGACGAAGCACATTGTCACCTCAATGGATATGTGAACAAACAGAACTTTAGGTACTGGTGTGATCACAACCCTCACCAACTCCATGAAAAGCCCCTGCACTCAACCAAGGTAGCAGTTTGGTGTGCATGTCCTCATCGGGGATAATAGACACTTTTTTTCAGAACGAAAGAGGGAAATCTGTTACTGTGAATGCTGAGCGCTATTCAGCAATGTTAAGGTCATTCTTCATACCTCAGCTTCGTCAATATGCAGTGAATGATGAAACATTATTTCAACAAAATGCAGCAACAAATCACACAGCCTGCGTGAGCACTAATGTTCTCAATGAATTTTTTCCCAACCGAGTGATTTACAAGAATGGAGCGATTGCTTGCTTGCCCCCACCCGTTCACCTGACCTTACACAGCTTGTGATTTTTTTTCTTATGGGGTTACGTTAAGAGCAAAGTGTACACCTCATAACGTTGGTGATCTCAAAGCAAGAATCCGGTGCGAGAATGCCGAGATCGAGAAGTACGCCATCCTGCTGATGTTTTTTTCCAAACACTGCAAAAATGTGTTGATGTTTCTTAAATCCTTTTTAACGTAGCAGAAGGCTGTATGAATAAAATTTTGATATCTGCATCCGTGTTTATTTTACATTCATTTTAAAAATGCAGGTTTGACTGATGCAACATGTAGTTGTAGTAGAATTACACTACTGGCCATTAAAATTGGTACACCACGAAGATGACGTGCAACAGACGCGAAATTTAACCGACAGGAATGATTAGCTTTTCAGAGCATTCACACAAGGTTGGCGCTGGTGGCGACACCTACAACGTGCTGACATGAGGAAAGTTTCCAACCGATTTCTCATACACAAACAGCAGTTGACCGGCGTTGCCTGGTGAAACGTTGTTGTGATGCCTCGCGTAAGGAGGAGAAATGCGTACCATCACGTTTCTGACATTGATAAAGGTCGAATTGTAGCCTATCGCGATTGCGGTTTATCGTATCGCGACATTGCTGTTCGCGTTGGTCGAGATCCCATCACTGTTAGCAGAATATGGAATCGGTGGGTTCAGGAGGGTAATACGGAACGCCGTGCTGGATCGCAACGGCCTCGTATTACTAGCAGTCGAGATGACAGGCATCTTATCCGCATGGCTATAACGGATCGTGCAGCCACGCCTCGATCCCTGAGTCAACAGATGTGGACGTTTGCAAGACAACAACCATCTGCACGAACAGTACAGTCATGTACGGGCCTTTCTGGATACAGAAAATGTTCGACTGCTGCCCTGGCCAGCACATTCTCCAGATCTCTCACAAACTGAAAACGTCTGGTCAATGGTGGCCGAGCAACTGGCTCGTCACAACACGCCATTCACTACTCTTTATTAACTGTAGTATCGTGTTGAAGCTGCATGGACAGCTGTACCTGTACACGCCATCCAAGCTCTGTTTGACTCAATACCCTGGCGTATCAAGGCCGTTATTACGGCCAGAGGTGGTTGTTCTGGGTACTGATTTCTCAGGATCTATGCACCCAAATTGCGTGAAAATGTAATCACATGTCAGTTCTAGTATAACATATTTGTCCAATGAATACCCGTTTATCATCTGCATTTCTTCTTGGTGTAGCAATTATAATGGCCAGTAGTGTAACTATAACAGCCCAGTATATACGCCCTCAAATCAAAGTCGAACAATCCAGCCTTTATACCATAGACACTGGTCATATAACACAGTCAGTTATAAAGTTGTTTGTGCAAGAAAATGCGCTATATTAGCTCTTAAAAGACGTGTGCTCTTTGTAGCACAGCTGGTTGAGTAGTAGTGGCTGTAGTAGTGCTTGTACATTTATTTCATAGACTCAGACAGGGAGTCCAGTGGCGAGGTCAGTAAGCTAGATTCATTATATAAATTTAAATAGGTTTTCAAAGAGATACAGTAGATTCATACTGTAGATTCTCAACTACCTGTACCACAGCGACAACACAGTCTTTTGATACGTGACAGTATTATTTTTACCTAACAGTCATTTTCGCTGTAGGCATGCCTTGGTGTGAGGGAAATGTGATTGCAACACTGACAAATCGTTGAACTCTATCCATCCTTTCTATAAACAGAATACGACGTAATTTGCAGGTCAGCACTGCATTTTTAAATGTTTTTCACATACATTGTAAATGTTTTACGTTGTAAATGGGCCTCCTAACAATTCCAGCAGTTTTCTAACCACCTGTCACCCGCAGCATCCAGGCTTACTAGCCATCAAGAATATACTGCAGCAGTAAAAAGAACTGTTTCCAGACGTGGTCAATGAAACACACAGTTGTTTCCAGACTTACTGTTATCTGCAGCATCTATGCCACAAGCATCGCATAGTGCATCAAAGAATGTGATGTTAGTCTCTGCAATGGTAAATGTGTTGTTACAGGATTCTAATCAGATCGAGAGTTCAATGTAATGTTAATTAACAAACACTGATGCGACCATCATGATGCTGTAAACAGAACCTGGATTCATCCGAAAAAATGACGTTTCGCCATTCTTGCACCCAGGGTCGTCGTTGATTACACCATCGCAGGCGCTCCTGTCTGTGATGCAGCGTCAAGGGTAACCGCAGCCATGCTCTCCGAGCTGATAGTCCATGCTGATGCAAACGTCGTCGAACTGTTCGTGCAGATGGTTGTTGTCTTGCAAACGTCCCCATCTGTTGACTCAGGGATCGAGACGTGGCTGCACGATCTGTTACAGCCAGCCGGCCGCGGTGGTCTCGCGCTTCTAGGCGCGCAGTCCGGAACCGCGCGACTGCTACGGTCGCAGGTTCGAATCCTGCCTCGGGCATGGATGTGTGTGATGTCCTTAGGTTAGTTACGTTTAAGTAGTTCTAAGTTCAAGGGGACTGATGACCACAGCTGTTAAGTCCCATATTGCTCAGAGCCATTTGAACCATTTTTGGTTACAGCCATGCGGATAAGATGCCTGTCATCTCGACTGCTAGTGATACGAGGCCTTTGGGATCCAGCACGGCGTTCCGTACTACCCTCCTGAACCCACCGGTACCATATTCTGCTAACAGTCATTGGATATCGACCAAAGCGAGCAGCAATGTCGCGATACGGTAAACCGCAATCACGATAGGCTACAATCCGACCTTTATTAAAGTCGGAAACGTGATGGTACGCATTTCTCCTCCTTACACGAGGCATCATAACAACGTTTCCGCATTCGGGAGGACGACGGTTCAATCCCGCGTCCGGCCATCCTCATTTAGGTTTTCCGTGATTTCCCTAATTCGCTTCAGGCAAATGCCGGGATGGTTCCTTTCAAAGGGCACGGCCGACTTCCTTCCCCGTCCTTCCCTAATCCGATGAGACCGATGACCTCGCTGTCTGATCTCCTTCCCCAAACCAACCAACCAACCAACAACAACGTTTCACCAGGCAAAGCCGGTCAACTGCTGTTTGTGGATGAGAAATCGGTTGGAAACTTTCCTCATGTCAGCACGTTGTAGGTGTCGCCACCGACGCCAGTCTTGTGTGAATGTTCTGGAAAGCTAATCATTTGCATACCACAGTATCTTCTTCCTGTTGGTTAAATTTCGTGTCTGTAGCACGTCATCTTCGTGGTGTAGCAATTTTAATGGCCAGTAGTGTATATTGCAGCTACTCATGGAGATTCAGTGTGGGCTGGTAGACATGCTGCAGTAATGTGAAACCGATTTATGCAGGAAAAAATTAGTTCCAGTTTTCGCCATCAGCTATATATCTGGCGTTGTACACTGTTTGTAGTTAAAGTCCTTTATGTGAATGGCAGCAGTTACAAAATGGATCAAATGGCTCTAAGCACTATGGGACTCAACTTCTGAGGTCATTACTCCCCTAGAACTCAGAACTAGTTAAACCTAACTAACCTAAGGACATCACACACATCCATGCCCGAGGCAGGATTCGAACCTGCGACCGTATCAGTCTCGCGGTTCCAGACTGCAGCGCCTAGAACCGCACGGCCACTTCGGCCGGCTGGCAGCAGTTACAGTGATGCATTGAGTGCTTATCGCCGCCGACGCGCGCCACGCGGTTCTAGGCGCTGCAGTCCGGAATCGAGCGACTGCTACGGTCGCAGGTTCGAATTCTGCCTCGGGCATGGATGTGTCTGATGTCCTTAGGTTAGTTAGGTTTAAGTAGTTTTAAGTTCTAGGGGACTGATGACCTCAGATGTTAAGTCCCATAGCGCTCAGAGCCATTTGAACCATTGTTTTATTATCGCCGACTGACAGGTCTGAGCAGAGGCTTATTGTCATTAAATGGTATAAAGAAAATTATAATAAAAATCAAAAACACAAGTGAGCTTGGTGTGGTACCTGGAGGACGAAGGCATCCTATCCCGATGTAGGCTATTGGCGAGGTTGGTTTTGCTGTCATTGACCATGCAGCACATGCCCCATGTAGTGCTAGTACTCATGCAGTGTCACAAGAATTGTCCATCCCATGGTCAACGATACAGAAAGTTTTGCAGCCTATTTTACACTGGTACCCATACACGATCCTGACGGTGCAGCAACCCACATCCTATTCCTAATCCATTACACATGGAAACATTGCTGTAGCTCTTTCTTGCATTCAGAGCACCCGATTTGCACTTGGTTGCAAAAATTGTAACTAACATTTTCCAGTACAAATCGGTTCCGCATAAATGCATTAGAATGTCTACCAAGTTTCGCTGCCATACGATAATTTCAGAACACACTGGACCTCTTTGAACAGGTACACTATAATTACAATCACGAGGTAGTTTACTGTGATAGTCATGGTACTTCTGCCACGATAGGTTTGTGCTATTGGCTGGAGAGTGATGCAGTTATGTATAGACATGGCAGGGAATGCCTAACTGTGGAACATTGTATAAAACTTCTAGAAGGATGTTCTCTGTTATATCCCGTATACGTCCCAGCCTTGACCAGCAAAAGAATGCCAGCACAAGTGTCATGTTGAAGGAATAAATGATTAAGAAATCCTGTGGAAATATGTGCTGCATATGTCTGAAAGTTAACTCACTACCCATCTTTTGCGACATTTTCGAATCGTGTCCTGTGCTACCATGTATCTCTGACTGCAATCCTGTAGCACTTATCATCAAACTTTGATCTTAGAAACTTTGGGTGCCCAAAACCACAAACAGTACATCTCCATCTCAGTGCTTCCACTGTCCTGTGCTAGACAGTTCTATAGATCTGCTATCACAATGTCTATCCTTAAAGATCTATGTTCATCTTCTTACAATGACATTGAGCTCATTGGTTCACAGGTCCACCTGATGTTAAACCCCAGATGACAATAGCATACGAACTCCCACTGGAGAAACTGGATGTCCTATGTACAAAGTAAACAGTTATAATTTATGTGAGTAATCGCTTAATCCCGACTGAATACTACATCTTACTGACTTAGTTCCTGTCGTTCCCTTTGAACACAGGGCCGTGACGAAATTCCTCCACCTCGCACGATTTCTAGCAAGTCTCTTCACTTCATTCCAGGTTTCCCCCTCCTCTGCAGCTTCTCTCTCGATCGTCCTTTTCCAGGTTTTGGGAAGACCGCTTTTTATAACCCCTTGAGGGTTCCAATCCAACGCCACCGTTTCAACAGCTCCATCTGGTTTCCTCAATGTATGCCCAATCCAGTTCCATTTTCTTTCCTTGATTTGTATATTGATTGGTTGCTGATTTGTCTCCCTCCAAAGATCTTCATTTGTCATTATATCTGGCCATCTCACATTTAAAATACGTTGGAGACAGCGATTGATAAAAACTTGGAGCTGGTTTTTGATGTGGTTAGTCGCCTTAAAAGTTTCGCAACCTTACAATAGAACAGCCTTCACATTGCTATTCAAAAGCCAGAGTTTGATCTTCTTTGAGATGTTCCTATTTCTGCAAACAGGGTACTGTTGCACAAACGAACCATTTGCTTTGCAGATGCGACTACGGACGTCCTCCTCAGCGCCTCGGGGTAGTCGTGACTATACTTCCGAGATCCATTAATGAACAGCCTATTCCTGATGGTCGAATTTATCTGCATTTCTTTGATTTTGCAAACATTTATCTTCCTTACAGTGACATTGAGCTCAGTGGTTCACAGGTACATCTGATTTTAAACCCCAGATGACAGTACCATATGAACTCTCATTGGAGAAATTGGGATGGCCTATGTACAACATAAATCAAATAATTTATCTGAGTAATCACTTAATATCGACTGAATACTAATCGCTTTCTACACTCCTGGAAATTGAAATAAGAACGCCGTGAATACATTGTCCCAGGAAGGGGAAACTTTATTGACACATTCCTGGGGTCAGATACATCACATGATCACACTGACAGAACCACAGGCACATAGACACAGGCAACAGAGCATGCACAATGTCGGCACTAGTACAGTGTATATCCACCTTTCGCAGCAATGCAGGCTGCTATTCTCCCATGGAGACGATCGTAGAGATGCTGGATGTAGTCCTGTGGAACGGCTTGCCATGCCATTTCCACCTGGCGCCTCAGTTGGACCAGCGTTCGTGCTGGACGTGCAGACCGCGTGAGACGACGCTTCATCCAGTCCCAAACATGCTCAATGGGGGACAGATCCGGAGATCTTGCTGGCCAGGGTAGTTGACTTACACCTTCTAGAGCACGTTGGGTGGCACGGGATACATGCGGACGTGCATTGTCCTGTTGGAACAGCAAGTTCCCTTGCCGGTCTAGGAATGGTAGAACGATGGGTTCGATGACGGTTTGGATGTACCGTGCACTATTCAGTGTCCCCTCGACGATCACCAGTGGTGTACGGCCAGTGTAGGAGATCGCTCCCCACACCATGATGCCGGGTGTTGGCCCTGTGTGCCTCGGTCGTATGCAGTCCTGATTGTGGCGCTCACCTGCACGGCGCCAAACACGCATACGACCATCATTGGCACCAAGGCAGAAGCGACTCTCATCGCTGAAGACGACACGTCTCCATTTGTCCCTCCATTCACGCCTGTCGCGACCCCACTGGAGGCGGGCTGCACGATGTTGGGGCGTGAGCGGAAGACGGCCTAACGGTGTGCGGGACCGTAGCCCAGCTTCATGGAGACGGTTGCGAATGGTCCTCGCCGATACCCCAGGAGCAACAGTGTCCCTAATTTGCTGGGAAGTGGCGGTGCGGTCCCCTACGGCACTGCGTAGGATCCTACGGTCTTGGCGTGCATCCGTGCGTCGCTGCGGTCCGGTCCCAGGTCGACGGGCACGTGCACCTTCCGCCGACCACTGGCGACAACATCGATGTACTGTGGAGACCTCACGTCCCACGTGTTGAGCAATTCGGCGGTACGTCCACCCGGCCTCCCGCATGCCCACTATACGCCCTCGCTCAAAGTCCATCAACTGCACATACGGTTCACGTCCACGCTGTCGCGGCATGCTACCAGTGTTAAAGACTGCGATGGAGCTCCGTATGCCACGGCAAACTGGCTGACACTGACGGCGGCGGTGCACAAATGCTGCGCAGCTAGCGCCATTCGACGGCCAACATCGCGGTTCCTGGTGTGTCCGCTGTGCCGTGCATGTGATCATTGCTTGTACAGCCCTCTCGCAGTGTCCGGAGCAAGTATGGTGGGTCTGACACACCGGTGTCAATGTGTTCTTTTTTCCATTTCCAGGAGTGTATATGAAACCCAGATGTTTGTGCATAGGTGAAACATTCGCCGACGATCATTTTATAGCAGTGATGTAAACATACCATCATTTTTCAACAATAACTGGACGTGAATTTCGTCAAGCACCTCGAGAAACCTATAAAGTGTTTGTGCCATTTAGAATTGATGTTGTATTTGCTGTACATGTTAGTCGTCTCACCCTGTTAATGTGTGGACCTCTGAACAAGAGAACATTGCTAGGTGAACGTATGCCAGGTGCTGGAAATAGATTTCCTATATTGAAATGTCGCATTTCAGACGGCAAAGAGGCCAGAAACTGTGCAGTTCTAAAATTATATTAATAGTGTGTTTAAGTGTAAAACCTTGTAGTTGGATTTCTGTACAAACGGTTCCACTTTTCTCGCAATACTACGGCAACTGTCTGAGGAGCGTCCTCCGTCCCTAAGTGAATTTCTTGATTCCATTGATGACTCATATCTCCAGAAACCAACCTATGGCTTGTGTCACGCGAAGTCATCACGGTATTCTATGTGAAACGTATACCAGTCAGAACTCATGCTATCCATCCAGTCCACATGCAATAAAATGCCTTAATAACTAAAGAACACTGCAATAATAAAGTTCGCTTTCATCGAATCGGAATCAGGCTTCACCTGTAAAAAATTTAACATGTGCGAGTAGGACTCACGCACTGAGGCCACCGTACAAATGCAATATTCATGCAGTCCGGCAACCGATAACCTTGACGACTTTTGCCTGTTATCGACATTGATACTGGCAAGATATCTATCTATCCCTCGGATTCCAAGACTTGTCAGAATATTTTAATTTTATGTTTGACGATGTAAAACGAATGTCAAAAGAAACATTTTGTTCGTGTGATATAGTCACAAATCAACAATTTTCTGATATTTTTTTTCCTTTACTTGTACTTTGAAACCTCGCTTGTTGCCAAATTTCATGATTCTACGTCAACAGGAACCACTCTATAGGATTTAATGAGTGAGATTTCGAATATCAAAATTTATGACATAAATACCCGCATCTTTAGATGGCACCAACTTAGAAGGTTAACTTTTTCACGCTACTAAAGCACCTTAGACGTCAGTATGGACATAAATTTCAACCTGATACACCTACACGTTCCTCACAAAAAGGGGGTTGTTGTTTTTGGGGAAGGAGACCAGACAGCGAGGTCATCGGTCTCATCGGATTAGGGAAGGACGGGGAAGGAAGTCGGCCGTGCCCTTTTGAAAGGAACCATCCCGGCATTTGCCTGGATCGATTTAGGGAAATCAAGGGAAACCTAAATCAGGATGGCCGGGCGCGGGATTGAACCGTCGTCCTTCCGAATGCGAGTCCAGTACAAAAAGGGGGCTTAACCGACGCACACACAATCAGATAACAAACAACAAAAATTTTTCGTGTGATATAGTTACAAATTAATAATTTTCGGATTTTTTTCTTTTGATTGTACACTACTGGCCATTAAAATTGCTACACCACGAAGATGTGCTACAGACGCGAAATTTAACCGACAGGAAGAAGATGCTGTGATATCCAAATGATTAGCTTTACAGAGCATTCACACAAGGTTGGCGCCTGTGGCGATACCTACAACGTGCTGACATGAGGAAAGTTTCCAACCGATTTCTCATACACAAACAGCAGTTGACCGGCGTTGCCTGGTGAAACGTTGTTGTGATGCCTCGTGTAAGGAGAGAAATGCGTACCATCACGTTTCTGACTTTGATAAAGGTCGAATTGTAGCCTATCGCGATTGCGGTTTATCGTATCGCGACATTGCTGTTCGCGTTGGTCGAGATCCCATCACTGTTAGCAGAATATGGAATCTGTGGGTTCAGGAGGGTAATACGGAACGCCGTGCTGGATCACAACGGCCTCGTATTACTAGCAGTCGAGATGACAGGCATCTTATCCGCATGGCTGTAACGGATCGTGCAGCCACGTCTCGATCCCTGAGTCAACAGATGGGGACGTTTGCAAGACAACAACCATCTGCACAAACAGTTCGACGACGTTTGCATCAGCATGGACTATCAGCTCGGAGACCGTGGCTGCGGTTACCCTTGACGCTGCAGACAGGAGCGCCTGCGATGGTGTACTCAACGACGAACCTGGGTGCAGGAATGCCAAAACGTCATTTTTTTTCGGATGAATCCAGGTTCTGTTTACAGTATCACGATGGTCGCATCCGTGTTTGGCGACAACGGGGTGAACGCACATTGGAAGCGCGTATTCGTCATCGCCATACTGGCGTGTCACCCGGCGTGTTGGTATGGGGTGCCATTGGTTACACGTCTCGGTCACCTCTTGTTCACATTGACGGACTTTGAACAGTGGGCGTTACATTTCAGATGTGTTACGACCGGTGGCTCTACCCTTCATTCGATCCTTGCAAAATCCTACATTTCGGCAAGATAATGCACGACCGCATGTTGCAAGTGCTGTACGGGCCTTTCTGAATACAGAAAATGTTCGACTTCTGGCCTGCCCAGCACATTCTCCAGATATCTCACCCATTGAAAACGTCTGGTCAATGGTGGCCGAGTAACTGGTTCGTCACAATACGCCAGTCACTACTCTTGGTGAACTGTGGTATCGTGTTGAAGCAGCATGGGCAGCTGTACCTGTACACGCCATCCAAGCTCTGTTTGACTCAATGCCCAGGCGTATCAAGGCCGTTATTACGGCCAGAGGTGGTTGTTCTGGGTACTGATTTCTCAGGATCTATGCACCAAATTGCGTGAAAATGTAATCACATGTCAGTTCTAGTATAATATATTTGTCCAATGAATACCCGTTTATCATCTGCATTTCTTCTTGGTGTAGCAATTTTAATGGCCAGTAGTGTATTAGGAAACCTTGCTTCCTGCCAAATTCCATGATTCTAGGTCAACGGGAAGTTCTCTGGATGTATTGATGAATGAGTTTTTGAATATCAAAATTATCAGACTCCAACGAAGATCCAAAATTGCGCTAGTGTTTGTCATCACTCAGTTAGGATCGATGCTGAAACCATCAAGTAACTACATTTAGCTCACGCCAAATGTGAATCAGTTTAGCCGGCCGGAGTGGCCGAGCGGTTCTAGGCAGTACAGTCTGGAACCGCGCGACCGCTACGGTCGCAGGTTCGAATCCTGCCTCGGGCATGGATGTGTGTGATGTCCTTAGGTTATTTAGGTTTAAGTAGTTCCAAGTTCTAGGGGACTGATGACCTCAGAAGTTAAGTCCCATAGTGCTCAGAACCATTTGAACCATTTGAATC
The DNA here is from genome assembly GCF_023864275.1 of Schistocerca cancellata. Taxonomy (NCBI): domain Eukaryota; kingdom Metazoa; phylum Arthropoda; class Insecta; order Orthoptera; family Acrididae; genus Schistocerca; species Schistocerca cancellata. The sequence continues at coordinate 777,780,667 of NC_064629.1, read as the reverse complement.
TGTTTAAAACTGAGTAGCAGTCTTCACAGAGCTATGTAAGCTGGTCTAGCTATGGAATGTCAGAATTCTCACACGGCCTTCTCCTAGTACAAGTCGTTTAGTGTTAAGAATACGTCTGAAAACTGCGTCGTCACGTAAAGCATGCCGGCTGTGTTTGGAATGCACTGTCTTAGCACACAACAGGTGAGCACCTGCTTGCATTTCTAACTGTATGACGTGGCGCCAACTGCTCGACACTTACACGTGAAAGCGGCTTCTCTATAGAGGTGCATCAGACGCCACGTTTTGTCAGGAGTTGGACGATAGCTGTAGAGTGTCACACAATGTGGCGCAGTTTCTGGCGGTAGTGGTGGCGGCGAAGGCGGCAGCTGTCCAACCCTGCTTGGCACGTTGGCAGCCTGACGGCAATGCAGCGGTGGTTGTGGCTGACGCTAACAAGGGAAACTACCCATCGTACCTCCTTCAGATTTTGTCGTAAGATGGCTCAGTGGATAGCCCGTCAAAAACTGAACCGTGAACAAAGAAATAAAATAGAAAGAGTGAAGGGTCCAAGCTGACAATGTGTAGCGTCGAGCACGGCTGTGTATAGCTGTGGCGTCGTGCTTATGTGGTTATGGTGTTGGGTTGGTAAGGGTGACATCTGTGGTCAAACACTGTTCTTCTGGCTATTGACGTGTCTGTCACATATGTGTCTGTGTCGTTGTGTAAAGTCCGTTTGCATCAGTGAGATGTAAGAACAGGACCTCCAGACGTACACTCCTGGAAATTGAAATAAGAACACCGTGAATTCATTCTCCTAGGAAGGGGAAACTTTATTGACACATTCCTGGGGTCAGATACATCACATGATCACACTGACAGAACCACAGGCACATAGACACAGGCAACAGAGCATGCACAATGTCGGCACTAGTACAGTGTATATCCACCTTTCGCAGCAATGCAGGCTGCTATTCTCCCATGGAGACGGTCGTAGAGATGCTGGATGTAGTCCTGTGGAACGGCTTGCCATGCCATTTCCACCTGGCGCCTCAGTTGGACCAGCGTTCGTGCTGGACGTGCAGACCGCGTGAGACGACGCTTCATCCAGTCCCAAACATGCTCAATGGGGGCAGATCCGGAGATCTTGCTGGCCAGGGTAGTTGACTTACACCTTCTAGAGCACGTTGGGTGGCACGGGATACATGCGGACGTGCATTGTCCTGTTGGAACAGCAAGTTCCCTTGCCGGTCTAGGAATGGTAGAACGATGGGTTCGATGACGGTTTGGATGTACCGTGCACTATTCAGTGTCCCCTCGACGATCACCAGTGGTGTACGGCCAGTGTAGGAGATCGCTCCCCACACCATGATGCCGGCTGTTGGCCCTGTGTGCCTAGGTCGTATGCAGTCCTGATTGTGGCGCTCACCTGCACGGCGCCAAACACGCATACGACCATCATTGGCACCAAGGCAGAAGCGACTCTCATCGCTGAAGACGACACGTCTCCATTCGTCCCTCCATTCACGCCTGTCGCGACACCACTGGAGGCGGACTGCACGATGTTGGGGCGTGAGCGGAAGACGGCCTAACGGTGTGCGGGACCGTAGCCCAGCTTCATGGAGACGGTTGCGAATGGTCCTCGCCGATACCCCAGGAGCAACAGTGTCCCTAATTTGCTGGGAAGTGGCGGTGCGGTCCCCTACGGCACTGCGTAGGATCCTACGGTCTTGGCGTGCATCCGTGCGTCGCTGCGGTCCGGTCCCAGGTCGTCGGGCACGTGCACCTTCCGCCGACCACTGGCGACAACATCGATGTACTGTGGAGACCTCACGCCCCACGTGTTGAGCAATTCGGCGGTACGTCCACCCGGCCTCCCGCATGCCCACTATACGCCCTCGCTCAAAGTCCGTCAACTGCACATACGGTTCACGTCCACGCTGTCGCGGCATGCTACCAGTGTTAAAGACTGCGATGGAGCTCCGTATGCCACGGCAAACTGGCTGACACTGACGGCGGCGGTGCACAAATGCTGCGTAGCTAGCGCCAATCGACGGCCAACACCGCGGTTCCTGGTGTGTCCGCTGTGCCGTGCGTGTGATCATTGCTTGTACAGCCCTCTCGCAGTGTCCGGAGCAAGTATGGTGGGTCTGACACACCGGTGTCAATGTGTTCTTTTTTCCATTTCCAGGAGTGTATGTACCTCCTATTTGTTCTAGCCAAGTGCCACATGTTTGACTCTTGCATTCCGTTTTGGAAGTTTGTACTTTTGAATTCCTGTATTGTTACGTAATTCATACCTGCTTATTTGTTGTATTCAGTTCTGTAAGAGATCTACATCTACATCTACATACATACTCCGCAATCCACAATAAGGTGCGTGGCGGAGGGTACCCCGTACCACAACTAGCATCTTCTCTCCCTGTTTCACTCCCAAACAGGAGGAGGGAAAAATGACTGCCTATATGCCTCTGTACGAGCCCCAATCTCTCTTATCTTATGTTTGTGGTCTTTCCGCGAAATATAAGTTGGCGGCAGTAAAACTGTACTGCAGTCAGCCTCAAATGCTGGTTCTCTAAATTTCCTCAGTAGCGATCCGTGAAAAGAACGCCTCCTTTCCTCTAGAGACTCCCACCCGAGTTCCTGAAGCATTTCCATAACACCTACCAGTAACAAATCTAGCAGCCCGCCTCTGAATTGCTTCTATATCCTCCCTGATAGGGATCCCAAACGCTCGAGCAGTACTCAAGAATAGGTCGTATTAGTGTTTTATAAGCGGTCTCCTTTACAGATGAACCACATCTCCCCTTAATACTACCAATGAACCGAAGACGACTATCCACCTTCCCCACAACTGCCATTACATGCTTGTCCCACTTCATATCGCTCTGCAATGTTACGCCCAAATATTTAGTCGACGTGACTTTGTCAAGCGCTACACTACTAACGGAGTATTAAGACATTACAGGATTCTTTTTCCTATTCATCTGCATTCATTTACATTTACTATATTTAGAGTTAGCTGCCATTCTTTACACCAATCACAAATCCTGTCCAAGTCATCTTGTATCCTCCTACAGTCACTAAACGACGACACCTTCCCGTACACCGCAGCATCAATCACAAACAGCCGCACATTGCTATCCACCCTATCCAAACGATCACTTATGTAAATAGAAAACAACAGCGGACCTACCACACTTCCCTGGGGCACTTCAGATGATACCCTCACCTCCGATGAACACTCACCATCGAGGACAACGTACTGGGTTCTATTACTTAAGAAGTCTTCGAGCTACTCACATACTTGGGAACCAGTCCCATATGCTCGTACCTTAGTTAGGAGTCTGCAGTGGGGCACCGAGTCAAACGCTTTCCGGAAGTCAAGGAATATGGCATCTGTCTGATACCCTTCATACTCGGTTCGCAAGATATCATGTGATAAAAGGGCGAGTTGCGTTTCGCAGGGGCGATGCTTTCTAAAGCCGTGCTGATGCATGGACAGCAACTTCTCTGTCTCAAGGAAATTCATTATATTCGAACTGAGAATATGTTCGAGAATCCTGCAACAAACCTATGTTAAGGATATTGGTCTGTAATTTTGAGGATCCATACTTCTACCCTTCCTATATATAGGCGTCACCTGCGCTTTTTTCCAGTCCCTCGGGATTTTACGTTGGGAAAGAGATTCGCGATGAATGCAAGCTAAGTAAGGAGCCAATGCAGTAGAGTACTCTCTGTAAAACCGAATTGGAATCCCATCAAGACCTGGTGATTTATTTATTTCCAACCCATTCAGCTGCTTCACAATCTATGCGACGTCTCGCCTGCTCTCACTATTTATCACATTCACTTGCGACGGTAGTATATTCTTACTACATGACATATTCTATAACTAATGTATAGAGTGAACGACTACGGAAGGAAAAAGACGCGTCAACAGCCGGATGGAAATTTCATGATTTTGTGAAAAAGAAGTTTGGCGGACAAGCGAAATTTCAACACCACCTTTCACAGTCCAACACCATAACTACATAACCACGACGCCGCAGAAACACATTTATACTCAGTGCTGCACATCTTCAGCTTGGACCGTTCACTGTTTATATTTTGCTTCTTTTTTCACAGTTCAATACACCTCCTTCCTGTTTTCATGCTTGATCTGTGTTCAGTTTTTGACGAGCTATTCAGTGCACCATCTTACAACTAAATCTGGTGGGCGGCGGGCGGCGGGGGGGGGGGGGGGAGGTGTTGGGGAGTTTCCCTTGTAAGCTTTGCAATACACTCGGAGGATACCTTCCCTAGCATGGTGTTTGTTTTAATACTGTCACAGTTATTCCTATCCTTTTCCTACTAAATATGATAGTGAGAACTGTATAGATTGCGTCAGTGAGTTATTCAGTTTTAAAGAGCTCTAGTTCTGACAACCATCAGGCTTCCCATCATTTTAAACTTGTGGTAAACGGATTTTCTCACCATGTTAAACTTACGACAGTTGGTGTGTAGGACATATTGTTTAATCTGTAACATCAGTGGGATGGGAGAATTGTTTAAGCTTAGCCCAAGTAGACTTAGGGAAAAGTGGGTTTATGATTTTTTAATTGAAATAACATGACGCTGTATGACATATGTGTCGAGCAATTTGAATTTCCTGCCAAACCAGGCTTTGAGTGACAACTGTCTAAATGGTGTCATCAGAGGGGAAAATCCAGGAATTCTGTAAATGACTTGACTGCTACAAATAGCCTTGTAGGTCTCTACAGGGCTCGATCTTTCTAGTGAACATGTCAACTAGGTCAGCAAATTGGTTGTAATTCCCATTGTCCAAGTCACACTGGTATGTTTTGCGTAACAGACAGGCTTGGACCTGGAGGGGTACAAACATCCTTCGTCTCAAGTAAGTTGCATGGGGGTAAAATCTAGTGGCTATCTTGAACTCTATATTTAGCATAAGTGATCTACTTCCACCAAATAACAATACCCCATTTTGAATTTCCCGCCAGTTTACATTTAGGACAACAGATTTGAGATATGCTGTGTAATATGTGTGTCGCCCATTCTGAACTCCCCACCAAACTTTGGGTGACAACGGAGGGGAAAAACCCAGGAATTCTGTAAGTGACTTGATTGCTATAAACAGCCATGCAGGTCTGTAGGTGAAGTAGGTCAGCAGACTGGTCACTTCCTTTTGTCCTACCATCTTGGATTCTGACATCATAAAGATGGTGACAGTATTCCAGGTCGATCATCTTAGATTCCATACTTAGCACAAGTGACCTATTTCCACAGTAACATCAGAGGAAACCTGGTAGCCATATTGAATTCTATGTTTGCACAAATGTCCTACTTCCACCAATGTGACAATGCACCACCCTGATTTTTTTTAATTTCCCTCCAATTTATGCTCAGGACAACAGCCCTACTTCCACAGTGACATCATGGGAGTGGGTGAGAAACTCTCTAGCACAATTGGGCTATTTTGAATTTCCTGCCAAATTTTTAATTTCCCACGATTTTTTAAAATTTACTGCCAATTTATACGTAGGGCAACTGGTGTATAACACATGAGGTGGGGAAACACTTACAAGAACACATGATGACATAGGGAGGCTGAGAGGTATGATGAAATTTGATGACTCATTGATTATATCATCGACGATGTCATGGGGGAGGGGAACGGTATCTTCCGTTGTTCCAGAACTGGTATTCTTCTGTACCTTCTCCTAAACCTCCTGATATTACATTATTTATTCAGGTGGAGACAGACTACATAGACTTGGTAGATTTTTGTCTTTTTAACATGTAGGCCTGTTTACCACTGCTCAGACTTGTGTTTCATCACAGCTGCACGGCATTTTGTGGCATTATGCATTATCTGGCAGTGAGTTTCATTCTCGTCAACTATAGAAGATAACTTCCAGTGTGCTCTGGAGCACCATTAAACTTGCAACACCATGAAGTCCTCAACTAAAAATCGTCAAATTGTCATGAAGTTTACTACATGCCTGGATAACCAAATGATTAGCATTTTGGTGCAACCATACAAAGCAGGTAGTAGTAACACCATCTACATTCTTTGTGTAAGGAACGATTGTGTTTCACATTCAGAAATTATATCTGAATGTTAGTTTTTGTGAGATGCTCGTATTACGTCTCATGTAAGAAAACGAAACGTCTACCAGCAAGTGTCAGAATCATGGCCTGTCAAGACTATGAATCATCATTCTGTGATACTGTTGCTTATGTCAGTTGCGAACCCAAGATTGTTATACAAACATGGAATCAGTGGGTACTATGGCCCATACAAGATATTAATGGCCGAACGCAACTAACGCTTGAAAGGACAAGCATATTGTTCACAAGGGCATGTAGGGTCGTGTAGCCCTGCCACCTACCTCGGGTCAGGAGATGGACTTGTTTGCAGCAAGGAAGTATTCACACTGACAGTGCGACGACTCTGTTGGACGTCGGACTGTCAGCACAGCGACTGTTGTTGTGCCTTTACTTGACGTGGCACCAGAGGCAGGTATTCCAACAGTGATGCACCCAATAACAAGACTGGGCTCACAAGTGGCACCACGTTATCTTCTGAAATACATGAACATTGTCCGATTGCGTTCATCATCGTCACATGGGCCCACAGACTGTGAAATTGGGTATACAACATGAGCACCTCTGGTCCGCATAGCTGGTAATTTGGGCAGCACCTGTTACATTTTTCAAGCTGGCTTCAGGATTATCATGACGTTATCTTCCAACAAGGTAACACAAGACCGCACGTTGCCTGTGGCGTCCTAATATATCTCGATACACAGGACGCTCGGCAGTTGTTCTGGTCAGAATGTGATCCCAAAGTGTCGTCTACTGAAAACATCTAATCGTACGGGGGTAAGTCAATTATTATCCGCAATTTAGTTATATTTTTGTTTATTTTGGTAGTACTGTCGTTTTACATTGATGACGCATGCTTTGTTTATTTGTTGTTATATATTTGCAATTTTCTAGCTGCTAGGTTAGTTTCGTTATCCTGCCGTGCTGTTAATCATGGGTACTCCGCTGTCTATTTACACTAAAGAAGAGCAACCTTCAGTGATCCGTTTTTTGTTGTCGGAAGGCGTATCAGGGGCCGAAATTCATCGAAGACTTGCGGTACAATGTTTTGCCACAACGGAGTGTCTACGAATGGATTAAAAAATTCCAAAATGGTCGCACAAGTGTTACGCACGATGAAGGTGCCGGACGACCGTTTACCGCCACAAATGAAGAAACCATTGAGCGTTCACGTGAAATGATTCTCTTGGACAGACGATTAACTATTGACCCAGTGGCACATCGTCGGCAAATTAGTCACCATTCTGCCTACGAAATCAGCCACAACACACATGGGTTTCATAAAGTTTGTGCAAGATGGATACCAAATCAAACCACACAGTTGTATAAACAAAGGCGCTTGGACATTTGCAAAAAACATTTGAATCGCTATTATAACGAAGGTGGCAACTTCTTAGACAGGCTCATTACTGGTGACGAAACATGGATCCATCATTACGAGCCGCAGAGTAAACGGCAGAGTATGTAATGGAAACATTCAAATTCGCCATGCAAGAAAAAGTTCAAGACCCAACCGTCCACAGGATAACTGATGCTTACGGTTTTTTGGGACGCACAAGGTCCAGTACTGGAACATATGGGGAAAGGGGCACAACAATAAACAGTGTACCTTACAGTGAGATGCTTACTGTCAGGCTGATGCCTGCATTTCGAAGCAAATGCCGAGGATTGCTGTCGAAAGGTGTTGTGTTGTTGCACGACAATGCCCGTCAGGATACTGCTGCGCACACTGCTGAAACGCACCAGAAACTCAAATTTGAAGTATTGGATCAGCCTCCGTATAGTCCCGATCTTGCCCCTTCTGACTACCACTTGTTTGGTCCACTCAAACAGGCATCAAGGGGCCGTCGATTTGCCTTAGATGAAGCAGTGAAAGAAGTGGTGCGTTCCTGGCTCGCAGCTCAACTGAGAACCTTCTTTTATGAGGGCGTCAGGAAGCTTGTATAACGATGGGCCACTGAAACGCAAGAAGACTATGTCGAAAAATGATGTTCTTGTAAGTTTCCTATTTGATTACAATAAAATTTTATAATTACTTTCCGGATAATAATTGACTTACCCTCGTATGTTCCTGAAAGACTCACAAGCCACCACAAGTCAGCCATTAAGTTTGATGAACACTGATATAGAACAGCGTTTTATTTTAGGTGTAGTACGCTAAGTAAAACGTCGTTATTTGCTATCCTTCCTGGTGTTGTAATTTTAGTGGCTAGCAGTGTATCTCAGGTGCAAAGGTCAGTGATGACGATCTATTAAGAGGCTAAAGGATTGTGTCTCCATTGCGGTGCTTCAGTCTGGAACCGCGCGACCGCTACGGTCGCAGGTTCGAATCCTGCCTCGGGCATGGATGTGTGTGATGTCCTTAGGTTAGTTAGGTTGAAGTCGTTCTAAGTTCTAGGGGACTGATGACCTTAGCTGTTAAGTCCCATAGTGCTCAGAGCCATTTGAACCATTGCGGTGCTCTTGCCCACAAGAGCGAATGAGCGCTCAATGTCACAGCCGTGCAAACAACAGCATCATTGATCATAGAGTAGTGGAGGAAGGCCTTACTGAAAGCATAGGTGGCACTCAGAGGGCATATGTCAAGTTGCCTATCCTAGCATGGACGTCCGCAGAAATTTATAGAGGAGGGGAAAACATTCTAATATTTTATGCTTTGATATAATTGATTCAGCCAATTGATAGATGTGTTCTGCTCCAAGAATTAAATTTGACAATAACTATAATAAACGTATTGAGCTCCAAAGATAAGCATCTTTTTAGTAAATGTAAAGCACATCATTTTTTAGTATTGCCTTTTTTTTTTAATGACCTGAAAGTACATCTCCATGCGATTCAATCAAGCATGTCAAACGAGCTACGAAATAAAGACAGAAAATATTCGCAAAATGTCTTTACATCCACATACATATTGCCTGTGTGTTAGGACGACATTGGAATATAACAATCAGAAATAAAGGAGTCGGAACAGCAGAGAAATGCTTACTGGACATCTATAAAAATAGCCAACAAGAAATGCCATTGAGCAATACTCTAAATAGTGGAGAAACGAGGTATATTCTCTCAAATATCTTTTATACAACTTTTGTGTATCTGCCTGTACTGAAAGACAGCCGCGAAGGAAACAGTACAATTATCTGTGAACACCCGGACAAGGAGGGAATCCGAAATTATGCAGTGATTATTGAAATCAAGTGTTTCTCGTCGAACTCGGCAGTGCTGAACCTGCAGTTTTGTAATATCGCAGACAATTATTTCTAGAAATGCGTAAGAATTCTGTAATTAATTGAAGATCTGCACCCCAGGGGTAAGTTCCCCTTCTTGCAGACGGCTATATATCCTGCCGAACAGCATTTCCCACGATGTCTTGTGTCGACAGTGAAATACTATGGTAGGTGTTTGTCTGGGGATGTTATTCTAGATTTGGATCATTCGTTTCAGCGAATGGAAAAATTTGCATAAGGTTTCAGGAAATTATTAACGTCTTGTAATGTGCGTGCACAATCACTATAAATTACTCAAATGACGTCATTTCCGTTTTTGACTGTAAGCATTTGTCTTGTGTTATTGCAATTTTGCCTTATGTGCCATTCTCAGGCACTATAAAAACAGTTACATCCAAACGCAAAAATGATATTGTTTAAAATATTTTAGAAAATCATTTTACATAATAGCCTGTTTATGCATTATGCCAACAGCTTCAGTGATTGCATTATTTGGCTCAAGGCTGATGTACAGTTGTGGGAAACTCCTAGATGAGTGTGGGAAGGTTGCACTAGACACTTCTTCATGGCTTGAAGAAATGAAACCCCACCACCACATAATTTTCGTAAAATCACTTACACTTTTATATACTGGCATATCATTTTTCCAATTTCCCAACTAGATTATGGAGGATAAAATAGGTCTAAAACTAAGAGTCTCGAAATTGGCATAGCATTTTAGAAACGACTTTTCACACATGATACTTTTCTGTTGCTTGGGTGAGGGCCTATCTGTGTGGATAGGGCTGAGACCTGACTGCCTGCAGAGAACATTTCAGCTAGGAAAAGGCACCCATTCACAATGGCGCTGCAGCTACTTACAGAGTTTGTGAGTCCACATAACAACTGGCAAGCTATGGGAAGTTAAGTAACACAAGGCAGAAATGGAAAAACTGTTCACTAAGAACATGATATTGCCAACAGATATTCAGACTTACCGAACGTAGGCCAAAACGACTAGGGGCTTGGTGACAAGTTGGGTTACAGAACACCACAAGAAAAAATGAAAACTTGCCATGCGAGGCAGTCTAGGGGGAGCATAAAGTCCAAAACTGCGTAGAGACATCCACATGGATAAATACAACACACAAATGGTGTGGGTGGCTCATGACTGATCACACAGAAAGGGCACATGGCACTCGGCCCAATTATAAGGTGAGGTTCACGGTGGTTGAATCCAGCATTAGAACCATCCTGCCAAGCTTACTACTACCAGCAGGTAAAAACTTCTGTCAGCATGGCTGTAATACTGCTCATTACATACACTCCCACTCTCCACACTATTTCACAATGATTACCACACTAACTCATCTGCCTCCATTGCGATGTCCATTAGTGGAGATACTAAATGCCTCCCCCCTCAAATCAAATGGCTCTGAGCACTATGGGACTTAACATCTATGGTCATCAGTCCCCTAGACCTTAGAACTACTTAAACCTAACTAACCTAAGGACATCACACAACACCCAGTCATCACGAGGCAGAGAAAATCCCTGACCCCGCCGGGAATCGAACCCGGGTGCGGGAAGTGAGAATGCTACAGCACGACCACGAGCTGCAGACGCCTCCCCCCTCACTAGGCCATGTAGAGCTGAAAATGGCCAGGCTTGGGCTACGACCTCTGGCACAGAACCAGAGAAAGTGTTGGGGTCCAGGCAATGGACTGATCTCCAGAGGAGATAATGACAATGCTACTGGTTCCATTAGAGGGGCAAAAGGATGCAGAGGCAGAGGCGATAATCAGTCCACCAGCTGTAGTGAAGGTGATGCCAAAGCCTCTGGCAGGGGGGTAGGGGGAGAGGAGGAGGAGGAGGAGGGCAGGTCAAGTCCATGTGCTCCAGATCAGTTATCATGGGAGTGTGTCTCACTTTGGTCCAAGGTAGCAGGCAAAGGGGGAGGGGGGCATGAAGTGGTCAACAACATGGTAGGAAACTGCTGCAAGTGGGAGTCTGCACCTGGAACAACTTCACAACAAACCCTGCTGCTGGATGACTGGAAGACTGTGGTGGTAATGACCCAACAGGGTAACTGATTTGGATGATGGGTCAGCTGCCCCCAGCTGACATCCACCAGAAACAACTGACCACCTTTTCAGCCCACTATGTCTGCCCTGCTGCTGGCCAAAGGACTGGGGCGAAACTGCAGTTCCACGGCGAAAATGGTGGTCTGGGGCAGATGACTTGGGGGTGCAACAAATGAAGAAGACTCCACGACTAGTGCCCATGCCAATGTTCCACTCAACTGCACCCAATGACTGGCGTTGCCCAATATACAGCCAGAAAATTTGACAATGCATCATAGTGTGAACAAGGAGACATAGACTTCTTCGTATGGATCTTGAACATAAGCATGAAGTGCTCCAACTCTGAGCTACGTCAGGTAAAACTGCATGGTAGCCACATGTTGGATAACATTGTAAATGCAAAAGTCTTCAAACTCCCATGATACGGATTGCCAACTGTTATCAGACACAAGGGTCCTGGGTGTCCCTCAATGGCAAAAATGACTCACAATGCCCACAGTGGCTGTCAATAACGTGGAAGTCAGCTTGGCTATATACAGGAAGTTTGACAAGGTGTTGACCACCAATAACATCGTGCTCCCCAAAACTGCACCCATGAAATCAATGTGCACCCTGCAAGGGGAAAACGGCGTTGTTCTGTTTTGTGAGGACGCAATACTGAGGGATGACCACTCAACAGTTGGCAAGCATGAGGACCCCCTGGACAATATATAAGAGAAAAATCATACACTATGCCAGATCTGCACCCCAAAAAGATGCACTCCACTCAATCCACATAGATAACTGAAACAATTTTCTGGAAAAGCGGGTTGGTGGCCATGGTGGTTACAACTTCCTACATCATCAATGGAAAATCCAACAAGGTTTTCTGCAAGGTATCAACCAATATGAACAGGAGAGCCTCCTGCCAATAAACCTCTGGATCAGGCTCCACAGGCAGTCACAATAATGCATCAGCATTTGCATGCTGGGTGGGAAAGTGGTAATGAAAGTCAGCAATAATTACTGAGAAATATGATCCATCTCCAAAATTAGTGGGCTGTCTATCTGGGAGCTTGGAATGAGGGCTAGATTAGGAAACCAGCAGCTTTTGAGGAGGAATCTTGCCCATACAAGGAGACATTAAACTTTTGAATTACGAAAACAACAGCCAGCACATGCTTTTCCACCTGTGAATAATTATGCTCCACAGAAAGCGTCATTGATATGTAAGTGATAGGATGTTCAATGTCATCTGGGTTCTGATGGAACAGAACTGTACCATTGCCATACTTCGACTTGCCACAGGCCAGGTTTAAAGGTTTCCTGGCATAAAAGAAGCCATACCGGAAGCAAAGCACAAACACTGCTTGAGGGACTGAAAAGCCCATGGAAAATCCGCTGACCAGACAAGCTTAAGACCCTTTTGGTGAAGCTGGTTGAGGGGATGGCAGATGTGTGGGGAATGAACTTAGCATAATATGAAATCTTGCCCAAAAAGACCAGATTTCTTTCAGGTTCCTGGGTGCCGGCTAGTAGATGATGACTTTTATGTGTTCACCTGTAGCAATGAGGCCATCTTTGCCAAACACACATGCCAAAAAATGCACCTTTTGGAAGGAAAAGAGTGTACTTTTCCAGTCTGAAATGAAGGCCATTCTCCAGAAGGCATTGAAAACCATCTGTAGGTTCTGAAAATGCTCCTCTTGTGTCGAACCCATAACCAGTTATGTAGTTTATGCAACAGGTGATGCCCTGAATCAACTGATCCAAATGTCTCTGACAAATTCCTGGCGCAGATGAGGTTCCAAAAGCCAAGTAATTAAATTTGTAAAGCTCAAATGGGGTGTTGAGTACAAAGAGTCTGAGAAGCTGCATCCAGTGGCAACTGTCGGTATGCATCACACAAATTGATGTGTGAAAAATACTGAGCCCCTAAAAACTTCACCAACAACTCCTATGGCCATTGAATGGAACACCAATCCCCAACACACTGCGCACTGACCATATGTTTAAAATTGCCGCAAATGTGCATGGTGCCATCAGATGCTGAATCATCTCCAAAGCATGGCTCAGTGACATGCTAAAATAGGAGAAATGACTCCCTGATCATGCCAATTCTGCAACTCAGACTCTACCTTGTCATCCATGGAGAAAGGAATGCAATGTGGGCAACAAAATTTAGGTGCCACTGACGGCTTATGAGAAACAAGTTCCTTGAAATTTTCTGTTCAGCCCAAGTTATTCTCAGAGAGCTGGTTGTATGACCATAGGAAGGGGTCAAAATCTAGAAAATGGACTGACTGAGATACTAAATGGACTATGTCAACTATCTGGAAGCCCAAAAGAGAAAAAGCATCGAGCCCAAAAACTTTTTCCACCATTGAGGAATTGAGCACTAACAATGTAAGTTGCTGTTCCACTTTCATAAATTCAAATGGTTCAAATGGCTCTGAGCACTATGGGACTCAACATCTTAGGTCATAAGTCCCCTAGAACTTAGAACTACTTAAACCTAACTAACCTAAGGACATCACACACACCCATGCCCGAGGCAGGATTCGAACCTGCGACCGTAGCAGTCCCGCGGTTCCGGACTGCAGCGCCTGAACCGCTAGACCACTGCGGCCGGCCCACTTTCATATAACAACCAGAGATGGAGAATGCCCCCTCAATTGACTACACTGTTTACTTTAAGAAACAACTTGATGTAGCAGCCATACCATTGGCTGGATGCCCAAGACCCTGTATGTATGTATGTATCTAGGTTAATGAGGATGACCATTGCTCACATGTCTATTTGAAATTCAACCAGTCACATATCCAGTACCAACATAAGCAAATATGCAACATATGCAGGAAGTCAAAGAAGGCTGGTAGTCAAGTGAAAATGTGAGCTACTGACCACCAATCCCCTGCTCACCGACTGTCACAAACAGCATAACGTCATACCTCACGTGTGGCCTCCACATGACAATGGTTCAAATGGCTCTGAGCATTATGGGACTTAACATCTGAGGTCATCAGTCCCCTAGAACTTAGAACTTTTTATACTAACTAACTTAAGGACATCACACACATCCATGCCCAAGGCAGGATTCAAACCTGCAACTGTAGTGGTCGCGCGATTCCAGACTGAAGCGCCTAGAGCCCCTCGGTCACACCGGCCGGCCCTCCACATGTGGTCAGTCTCATCAGACATCTACCAAAAGGCAAACATGGCAGGATAACTGGCTTTCCCAATGACAACAATGGAAAGCAACACCAAGGAGACAAAAAATGCTACAAGTGAGAATTATGATGCTGTGATCAATGCAAACCTGCCAAACATGATGAGGGGAAAAATGGGCAGTGCCTTCACATGACTGTTCCGGATGACTTGGTAGAAGGGAAGAGCACTTGGGGAACACCACAGGGCACTGGCAGCTGTTTACCATGTACACCTAATTGCACCACCAGTCAATTTTCAGGAAAAAGTCCCTCACTGCTGCTATAAGCTGACATGATTCTGCAATCTGGGCAACGTGGTCCAAAAATAGGGTCAGAGAAGGTTAACACTCCACTTTGAACGTCAGGATGAGGTGTTTACAGGATAAACATGTCCTGAATTGGAGAATCTACATAGGAGGTAACACATCTGGGACACTCAAAATGACGTTTTTGTGAAGTCCCCTGCAAATCAGCCATCCAGGCCATGTATAAATGTGAAACTGGTTAAACTACAGCTGTGCTGCCACCACATCGATTTGATATATGAAATACTGCCTAAGCTACCAACAAAGTTCATCAAAAGGGAGTTTCTCAGGCACTGTGAAGGGCTTAGAATTTTCCACAACTTCATATAACCACACAGTAACAACATGGCTTTATTGCCTGGATCGACGAAACTCCTTACTCGGCAGTGCAGCAAGAACCAGAGTAGGTAACTTTCCCTGCTTTCCATAGGCTCACTGAAACCGACAAATGACATGGGGAATGGCAGCAGTTGGAAAGAAACTGCACAGTGGGAGCCTCATCTACCACCTGCCATCTGCATGGCACAGGTGCAAAGCAGTTCCACATTCTCGTTTGGCAGTGTCTACATCTGCTCATGCTACTGCTACTGCTCCTTCTTCAGTCACAACTGTTCCTTTCAGCAATGCAGAAATACTGGGTGCATGGTGGCCCTAATTAATACTATGAAAAGGGAAGGAAGAAAATGGAAGTGTCACACCTGCATGGCATAGGAGCAAACAGTTCCGCATTCTGGTTTAGCAGTGTCTGGATCTGCTCAAGGTGCTCCTGTTGCTACTTCTTCTGCAGTCACAACTTTTTCTTTCAGCATTGCAGAAATACTGGGTGCATAGTGACCCTAAATTAATACTATGAAAAGGAAAGAAAAAATGGAAGTATCACATGCATAAGAACATCCTTTGTTGGCACAGGACAACGCCAATAAACCACACTGTTGTCACAAGGTAATGTATGGGCTGATGGTGACTAGAGAGCAAGACAGGGAACAGAAACCCACAAGAAGAAATGAAACCTCACAATGTGAGTCAATCTCCAGGGAAGCAGAAAGGCCGAAACTGTGTAGAGATATGCACAGGAATAAACACAACACATGGCCAGTGTGAGTGGCTGATGACTGAGCACATGGAAACAGCGTATGGCACAAGATACAAAATTAGGTCTGCAGTGGTTGAACTCAGTGTTAGACTTACCCTACCCAGCTTAGTGGTGCCAGCTGGTATGGACTTCCCATCAGTGGGTCTGCACGTACCACATGTTAGGTGCATCCTCCATGGCAGTTGTCCTCACTCTTCCACTGTGATAACCACTCCAACTCATCTGCATTCATTGCAATACCTACTGGTGGGTGTACTAAAATTGTAAACTGACTGCTAAAAGCAGGCCACCAGTGATGTGTCCACTCTGGAGTTTACCATTCTTCTCAGTTCATGACTGTTTGCCAAAGATGGACTACTGCTCATTGCAGGAACTTGACAGATGTGCACTCATTGCATTGTGCAACAGGATTCAGTGCCTGGAAAGCCTCATGAATGTAGAGAGAAAAGTTACACTACAGGTCTCATCCTCAATGGAACAAATTTATCATCACAAAGAGAAAATGGGTTGCTGAGGACACAGTTTCTCAACAATGAATTGTTTGCTCAGTAGAACTCAATTAGATGGTGTTACCTTGTGTGGTACATGATTCATCAATAAGCACTCTTCATTGAAAAGCACCCTTCAGTGAATACATTGTGGAAGGTTCTGCTGGAGCACCAATAACATCTCTACAATAAACAACATGTGCAAGCATGACCAAATGATTTTGTACTCTAAGTTCAATTCAATTGAAGGATTATCCATCACCGTGGTGCAGTGTGAAACTCTCTACAGTTCTTACCAAGATGATGTTTTAAACTGCTATAATATCCAGGCCTGGAGTGATGAAAATCAATATGTTGTACTTGTCTCAGATTTTCAGGAATGATTCTCAAGCAACTTGTAAGCTGGCACTGAGCAAGATAAATTAATAGGACACTAGTTTTTGGTTGTTTGTTTGAATTGTGCAAGTTAGCTAGTGTTAATTTGTGATATTCTGCCCACAATTGTTAGGACTAATGGTTACCACTTTGAACAGCTGCTATAAACTTAATTTGTTGATTTAAGCTGTAAGTCATTTATGTCAATAAAAACCTACCAGTAAGTATTCATTCCTTGCAATAGTTCTTTATTGCAAAGTACTCAGTTTGAAATCCTGTTCTGTTTGTATAATTTTGACCGTAAACATTAAGGACACCCTCTAAAAGGCATTACTGAGTTGTTCAGATCTTTTGAAAGTTGTCTTTTTGGAGGGTCTGGTGCGTGTGTCCAGATGGAAATTTTATACACATGGAATTATGGACTTGTAGTACTTTACAGGAGTAACTAGATTCAAAACATGGAATTTTTTTATCATTTATTATATGCAAACATAAAATAACTTCTGAATAGTGCCATCACAGATTTAGTAAATTTTCATGTGAGCATTGCAGTTTGTAGACAGTTGATGTTAAATTGAAATTAAAAACTGCTAATATCTCAGGGATGGTCTTGTCTACAGACACATTCAGTTGACAATACTAATAATTTCAGCAATATGAGGCTGAAATTTCTTTAAAGTACTGCTAGGGAAGTGTTCCATTTCATAAATCTAATAAATTAAGTGAACTCACCAAACAGCGGAGATTCTGAGTCACAGATAGTCATGGTCATGTGTGTGTGTGTGTGTGTGTGTGTGTGTGTGTGTTTTTTTTTTTTTGCCTATTTCTGATGGAGACCTTGTTGGTCAAAAGCTTACTTTCAAAAAATGGCTCTAAGCACTTCTGAGGTCATCAGTCCCCAAAGCTTACTTTCTGACAGTCTTTTTGTTGTGCCTATCTGCAACTCAGCATCTCCTCTATATGGTGAGTAGCAACTATCCTCTTGATAATATTGTCATATTCCACCTTGATTTTCCTTTGTTTAAATTAAGTGAACTATCCTTTTGATAATATTGTCATATTCCACCTTGATTTTCCATTGTTTAAATTAAGTGAGCACTCTTTATGAAATACACTGAAGTGCCAAAGAAACTAGTGTAGGCACGTGTATTCAAATACAGAGATGTGTAAACAGGCAGAATATGGCACTGTGGTCGGCAATGCCTATACAAGACAACAAGTGTCTAGTACAGCTGTTAGATTGGTTACTGCTGTTACAATGGCAAGTTATCAAGATTTAAATGAGTTTTAACATGGTGTTGTAGTCAACACATGAGCGATGGGACACAGCATCTCCGAGGTAGTGATGAAATGGGGACTTTCCCGTATGACCATTTGACGAGTGTACCATGAATATGAGGAATCCAGTAAAATATCAAACCTCTTACATCGCTGTGGCCAAAAAAGGATCCTGTAAGATTGGGACCAATGACATCTGAAGGGAATCATTCAATGTGACAGAAGTGCAGCCCTTCTGCAAATTGCTGCAGATTTCAGTGCTAGTCCATCAACAAGTATCAGTGTGTGAACCATTCAATGAAACATCATCAATATGGGCTTTCAGAGCCAAAGGCCCACTCACATACCCTTCATGACTGCACAACATGAACTTTTTCACCTCACCTGGGCCCATCATTGCTGACATTGGACTGTTGGTGACTGGAAACATGTTGCCTGGTTGATAAGTCTCATTTCAAATTGTGTTGATCAGATGGATGTGTACAGGTATTGAGACACTCTCATGAATCTGTGGACCCCGCATGTCAGCAGGGGACTGTTCAAGCCGGTGGAGGCTCTGTGATGGTGTGGGTTATGTGCAGTTGGAGTGATATGGGACCCCTGATACATCTAGGTGACTGGTGACATAAGTATCCTGTCTGATCACCTGCATCCATTCATGTCCATTGTGCATTCTGACGAACTAGGGCAATTTCAGCAGGACAATGTGACACCCCACATGTCCAAAACTGCTACAGAGTGGCTCAAGGAACACTCTTACGAGTTTAAACACTTCCGCTGGTCACAAAACTCCCCAAACCTAAACATTATTGAGAATATCTGGGATGCCTTACAATATGCTGTTCAGAAGAGATCTCCAACCCCTTATACTCTTATGGATTTATGGACAACCCTGCAGGAATCATGGTGTGAATTCCCTCCAGGACTACCTCAGACATTAGTGGAGTCCATGCCACGTCATGTTGCGGCACTTCTTTGTGTTCGTGGGGGCCCTACACGATATTAGGCAGGTATACCAGTTTCTTTGGCTCTTCAGTATAGTTTCACTTACTGTAACTTAATTTCAATCTGTCTTCATTCTACTTAACTTGGACAAACTACACTTATTGGCTGATAGTGATTTACATGGAGTGTATCACCACATTGTGCAGTTTCCTTTAGACACATTCCAATCAATAGGTTACACATTAGCCCTAAATAGACAGCAGTGGAAAACTTGCTTTCCCTTTTAGCTTCAGAATTTTGTGCATGTTCCCCACAAAACAATGGAAATGAGAGGAAAGTCATGGTGATATATGACACTGAGTGAGATGGCACAGGCAGTTAGCACAGTGGAGTTGCATTCAAGAGGACGATGGTTCAAATCTGCATCCGGGCCATCCAGATTCAGGTTTTTGATGATTTCCCTAAATCACTTCAGCCAAATACTAAAAACTGTTCAAAGGTGTGTGAATTCCTAAGGGACCAAACTGCTGAGGTCATTGGTACCTAGACTTACACGCTACTTGAGCCAACTTAAACTAACTTTTGCTAAGAACAACACACACACCCATACCCAAGAGAAGACTCAAACCTCTGGTGGGAGGGGCTGCGCAATTCGTGACATGGCGCCTCAAACCATGCGGCCTCTCTGCACAGCCCAGGACAGTTCCTTTGAGAGGGCAGACTGATTCTCCTCCCCACCCTTGAAACAATCTGAGCTTGTGTTCCATCTCTAATGACCTACATGACAACGGGATGTCTTCTTTTCTTACTTTTCATGATCTATGGCCACTCAACAGCTGCCCATCACTCACAGAGACTGTGAGTGTCTATGGAGTATCCTTAAACTACTCTGACACAGCTGAGGAACACCTGAATGAGTGCTCTGTGTAAGGGGAATGTATAGATCTACAGTGGTATTGTACAGCTAAACAAACAGATTCATATGGCATTCTGGCAGACCATTGTAACATTTGTCTGTGGCGTACAATGACAGATGCACCCAGTGGCCCAATTCCTCATACATAAATCTTCCATCAATGTGTAACAACATGTACTTCAAATCATCAGGAGTTGCATTCCAAGTTTCAAGTGTCCAGTTATGGTGGTGCTGCAGCGTGCTAATTTATGTGCCTTGTAAGATGAAGTTAGCAGAGGTACTAGGTAGGGCTGTGGTATCTGTACCTCACAGTGGTATCATCCTGAATGGTACAGCTATTGTCTAGCTTTGGATTGCCAAGTGACCTTTTTCAACTCGGCCTGCTGTACCTTGGACTTGCTGTCTGTTGTTACAGTCTTGGTGGCCGTTGGCAAGAACCCTTGTCTGCATATTGTTGACTGCAGGAGACCCGCTGTAAATCCTCAGTGTCCTGTGAAATGCCCAAACACCCTAATGATGTAACAGACAATGTGTGTGTGTGTGTGTGTGTGTGTGTGTGTGTGTGTGTGTGTGTGTGTGTGTGGTGGTGGGTGGGTCTGTTGGTGGATGCGTGGATGTGTAATGTCTTTTCCTGGCACTGTCAAACAGCTCTATTCTCTCATCTCATCCATCTCATGTGTGCATGTCACAGATACATGCTATGTGACATCTCTCACTGACAAGGCTGCCAGTTGAAATACTCATATGGTATTTATTTGTGACTGATATTCACCAATCTGATGAACCGCTCTCTCATTGTCAATGCCAAGAATTCCTAATTTATTACCATACAAGTACAACATGGGTATTACTTTGAAACTGCTTACACAGATATACTAAGAGATAAATAAAGTCTATGTTTATCATTACTACTAAACAAGTGTCATTTGTCATTGTAATCTTTGAGTTATTTATATTTTAGTTACAAAAATTCCAAGAACCCACAGTTCAGAAAACAGGCAAGAAGCAGTTGTCTTCATACAACACACATCTCATATAATTAACACAATGCTAAAACCAACCAAATTTGGGCTGATACATATTGGTATTGATTGTCATTTTTCCTGCGTACCATCTGCATAAGGAATAAATGGAAAGAGGGGGGGGGGGGGGGAATTACACTGATACAATTTGTACCTTATGCCATACACCATACAGCGACTTGCAGAGTTCAGATTTAAATGATGCAGGTGAACATGTAGATTTGCAATTTCCACCCATAAAAACATTCTAACATAACTAATTGTGGGCTATAACCAGTGCTCTGGTACCAAAAGTCAGAGCTGAATAATTTTCTGCTCACAAAATGCAGAAGTAATATGATGTCCTCTGTACCTCATTTTTTCTCTTGTCACTGCAGTCTAACTTACAGTTTCATCTTCTCCAAGGTACTCACTGAACATAGTTACACTCTATTAATAGCTATTGTTGTGAAAAATAAGTATCTTCAATTCTCTGTAGAAAGTTAGAAGCTAAACATTCTGAAAGTAAAAACTTCCTGGCAGATTAAAACCGTGTGCCAGACCGAGACTCGAACTCGGGACCTTTGCCTTTTGTGGGCAAGTGCTCTACCGACTGAGCTACCCAAGCACGACTCACGCCCCGTCCTCACAGCTTTAATTCCGCCAGTTCCTGCTGTGAGGACGGGGAATGAGTTGTGCTTGGGTAGCTCAGTCGGTAGAGCACTTGCCCGCGAAAGGCAAAGGTCCCGAGTTCGAGTCTCGGTCCGAACACAGTTTTAATCTGCCAGGAAGTTTCATATCAGCACACACTCTGCTGTAGAGTGAAAATTTCATTCTAGAATCTGAAAGTAGTTACAAAATGTTAATTCTTTCTTGTCATGACTGAAGATTATGTCTTTTCTTAAACTAAAATTCTTAACACCCCTACCACAAAAAACTGTTTTCACAAACTTTTTCCCTTCTGCAGCTGGGGGAAAGAAAGAATGGACAGGACTTATTGGTGAATTGGTAAATGACAGGGCAGACATGATTGTTGCACCACTCACCATAAATCCAGAGAGAGCAGAATTCATTGAATTCAGCAAGCCTTTCAAATACCAAGGAATAACAATTCTAGAAAAAAAGGTAGAAAATATCATTAAATGAGTGAATTATGTACTACACTAGTTAAAATAAATGCTATTCTACTTATATTTCAACTTTGCAGCCTTCCCGCTCCTCAACACTTGTTTCATTTCTACAACCATTCAGTAATACCTTGTGGATCTTAGTTATGGTATCAGTGCATGTAGTTGCTTTGGTACTCTATCTCCTGGATCGTTTCTCACCTTTTGGCCGCTTCAAGCTAGCTAACAATGATGGAACTGAGGAGGATGCTCTAAACTTGTCCAGTGCAATATGGTTTGCCTGGGGAGTGTTGCTGAATAGTGGAATTGGTGAAGGTAAGAGGCTGCACTTTTCTTTATTTGCTAATTAACTAAATTATTCCAGTTAAACTAAGTGACCAACAACATGAAAAAATTGAATATGTCAGTATCACTTCACAATAATTCCACTTCCTGCACAGTTTACTTACCACTAAGATGCAATGTATCAGTTCATCAGTCATACGTTGCCCAGCTGGCAGCTGGATAAATGACTTCATGCAGTTCTACAGTGCTGCTTATTGCAAATCCTTCCTCCCGACTGAACATGAGGTATTCAGTTACCAATTTCACCACCAGTGTCCATACACACACACATGCACGTATATACAGCCACTGTAAGATTTTAGAAAATTACTGAAATATTGCATAGCCATGATACATCTGATGTGAAGCTTTTAAAAATTCTGGTAGGACATGATATTATATCTGCAATGTCTCCTGAAGATCCACCATCACCTGCTATCAATTTTATATGTTATTATTATACCAGAAACAACCACTCTAAATGGACACTGGTTCTGCCTATATTTGTTAAAGGTACAGCATTTCCATAAAAATGTGATGTTAAGTAGTCACTTGTCAAAAGTGAACATGGCAAAAAAATTGTCATGTGACTGGAATGCTATTTAATTGCTATATACTTCTACAGTTGCATAATGGCCTTGTGTATTACATTAGTCGTGGACAAAACAATTACTGCTGTAAGTAAAATAGTAATAAAACCATTGACATACAAGACTACACATGAGAATAATAATGTATTCAGTAATGGCTCATTTCATAATAGAAGAGAGTAATGGAGAGTCAGTGTTATGAAACATTAGGAGAAGACTGCATATTGCACATTTGGAAACAAAAATAACATTCACAAGTTATTTCCAACTGATATTCCTCAGAAGGTTCCCATAGCTACTGTGACTAATAAAACACATGAAAAATTGAAACCTAATACAGCTACATTTTTTGTTTTCTGTTAATACTAGGTACACCCAGAAGTTTCTCAGCACGTGTCCTTGGCATGGTATGGGCTGGTTTTGCTATGATAATTGTTGCCTCGTACACTGCCAATCTGGCTGCCTTCCTAGTGTTAGAAAGACCTAAAACAAAGCTTACAGGAATAAATGATGCAAGGGTATGTATGACATTCTCTGACTGCACAGAGTTTCTATAATTTACTCTCTTATGTAGTATTTTTATTTTATCATTGTGTTCCTCATCCATTTGCATATCATGTTTCATATACGAAGGCAAATTAGAAAGTCTTTGCACCTATTCTTTTAGCCAAATTATGACTATAAATGTGAAGTCAACATATCCATTCCCAGTGCTGGACATATCTTGGTTCACACTGGCCTTATCTGCAAGTAGCTCTAGCACACGGCACAGGTGTCAGTTGTTAAAGGTGGTGGTTCTGCTTCACACATCCATGGCATTAGAGCCACAAAGTGTGATTCATTTCCTATAGAGCAATGGACAAACACCCATTGAGATCTACAGGAAAATGCAGCCCACATAAGGGGAAAACTGTCTCATTTTGAGAACTGTGAGGTATTGGTCATGTGAGTTTGACATAATCCATGAAGTCTTGCATGACAATGAGTAGTCGGGGAGACTGTGTTTGTCACCTACTAATGACAACATTTCCCACATAGATCCAATGGTGAAATCATATTGGCTTAGGAACATCATGGCCATTTTGTAGGAGCTTGTCATATCAAATGGGAGTACTTACGACATTGCTGATGAGTCCTTATGGTACCAGAAGTTCTCATGTTGGTGGGTGCCTAAGCAGTTGGATGACAATGAAAGGTAAGAAAATTATGTCTTCACAGAATCATCTGGAACAGTACTCCAAGGAGGATGAAGGTTTCCTGGACTGCATTGTTACTGGCGACGAAACATGGATATTGCATTTCACACCAGAATCCAAGCAGCGGAAACATCAGCAGAGTATAGTGTAGAAGCATTCAGGTTCACCTGTGACAAAAAGGTCCATTCAGTGCCACCTGTTGGGAAAGTGGGATAGCCATGGACCACTCCTACTGGATTTCATGCCACAAGGTGCAACCATCAATGCCGACAGCTACTGTTCCACACTGTCGTGTCTGAGGGCTGTCATCAGGCAAAAGCATCAAGGGCGTCTTGATGTGGACAACTGATTTTGCTCCATGACAATGTGAGACCACATGTGGCAATCAGAATTCCTGAAAAGCTCTGGGCATTTCACTGGGAGATTCTGGACCACCAACCATACAGTTCAGATCTCTTCCCTAGTGATTTCCACGTTTTTGGACTGCTGAAAAAGTTCCTGGCAAGACAGCAATTCACAAGTAACAATGAAGGTAAGACAGCAGTCCAACGGTGCTTCGATAGTCAGCCGGATGAATTCTACGACACAGGAATCTCAAATTTAGTGCTGCAATGTGACAAACGTGTGTACTGGTGTGGGGACTATGTGGAAAAATAGTGTAAGATATGCAGAATGGGATGTATATTTGTCATTACCTGTGTGTACCTTACTGTGGCTAGTAAAAAATAGGGGCAAAGACTTTCTGATTTGCTCTCGTATCTTACCATATCTGAAAACTTCCAGGGATGCTGAGTGAGTCAAAAGTGCAAAGCAAAAATTTACTAGATATTGTGATACTAAAAGTGATACATTATAATCTTCCAAAAAATATGATATAATAGGATGGATAAAAAAATGTACTCACCAAACGGTGGCAGAAGAAAACATAAAAATTAAGGACGTGTACAAGCTTTTGGAACTAGTGGCTCCTTCTTCTGAAAGAAGGGTTGAAGGGGAAGGAAGGGGGATAAATAAAAAGGACTGGTGGGGCTTAGGAAGTGGGGAGAGTTATGGGAAAATTAGGAAGAACCCCAGGTCAGGAGAGACTTATCAGACATATTCCTATTACATATGGACCAACTAGCAGCAATGAGTGACCTACAGGTTAACATGAAATGTGGATTATGGTGACACTTAGCATTTTCTGTACAACTTTGACAGAAGTTAAAATTGCACTATGTGCCAGAAAAAAATCTGGCATGATATCCTTTAGACAAATTGTCTTTCATTTACCCATCAGTTACTTAACAGAGTGAGTGCCTTAGAAAATATTGTTGCTCTGCTGGTTATACATCTCATTTGTGCAGTTTCCATTAGTTTTGAGGATACTATTACTTATTCATGGGAACACTTATCTGTGTGCCAAATGAGGTGGTGTACTAGTAAGACAGTGGATTCACATTTGGAAGGTTGAGAGAACAGGGTTTCAGTTCACCATCCAGCCACCCAAGTATAGGTTTTACATGTTTTCCCTTAGTTGCTCATGACAAATGCCGAGATGATTGCTTTGAAGAGGGCATAGCTGATTTTCTTTCCTATTCCTCTCTAACTGAAGCTTGTGCTCTATCTCTAATGACCACATCACTGATGGCACATTAAAGTCAGATCTCCCTTCTTGTCTTACTGCTCTATGTACTGTAAGCGTGGAGGCTTGCTGAGCTACTACTGCATTAGCTGCCATCTGTAGACCCAGGATCTTCATATTCATGAAGTTTATAGGACACTAATGAGGTAAATATTAAGTTTAATTTTTAATTTTTGCAAATTCTGAATTAACGTCTTTTGCATATGGGTAATTTGTATTGATTTTTGTACCAGAACACACAATACTACCCAGAACATCAGACAAGTATTAGTTTTGTAGGTTACCTATACCACACTTCACGTGACACTCTGATTATTAGCCCACAATATTACTGGGCATACTAACCAAACATACTTGGATGTACTGGTCTTGGGGGTGCAAGGACTCTTAAGTTCCTTGTAGAAGCTACAGAAAAATATTAAGTTACAAGCTATCAACAGCATTCTTACTGTTTCCTTTCAGAGAATAAATGATTATTTATTTCTTTGTTTCCTCAGAAAACTACACTGTGTGACAACAGGGAGTAAAAGTACATAAAATTTGTATAGATTCTGCTGCAAATCCAGCCAAGATAGGTTTTTTGATCACCTTACCAACATGTTGATTTCACTTCTGCATCTACATACATTAACTGTGCAGTGTATAGCAGAGGGTACTTTGTAAAATTGCTAAGCATTTCCTTCCCTATCCCACTCACAAATGCAGTGAGGTGTGTGACTGCAAGGAATTTTACTGAGGAAGATTCATTTTAATTGTGAAGATTAATATTTATTTCTTGATCAATTTGGTTTTTGTTAGATAAAGAGTTAAACTGTTTGTTAGAAACCAGTTATAAACTGCTTCAGCTAAAGTCTTCACTAAGTATGACAATGATATCTGCACTTGCAAATGTTACATCTTAGGAGAAGCCAATTAAGCGAATTTGGTAGATAATACTTATATGTTCAAAACATGATCCCTTAAGGGATATAATTATGTACATCAGAACAGGAACAAATAGTAGTTTTATCTGGGAAGAACGGTGAGAACATGGAAGAGGTGTGTGAAACATGTAGGTCAATATGGGGAAGCTGGCTTGCACCTACACAGGGATCAAGGTAGGGACCTTCTATTAGAACTGGTGAGAAGGCAGTATAGGGGGAAAGAGAAGGATACAGAATAAGAGATGTTGGTAAGATAAGGAAGAACATATGGTTAATAATATGATACTGGAATGTACTGGTTGATATATAAAGAATGGGAGTAGTGGTAACGACTCGCTGTATGGTCGAGACATTGAGCATTTGACAGATCCATAAACAAAACAGAAAATGTTGCTGAGCTTTAAGACAAGCTTTTCCAAGCTAATTAATACAAAACACATCTACACATTCCCGGTTATATTGGTGTGTCTAACTACATGTCTCCACAAAGCAGCTCCACACAGCAGCTATTCAGCATGGTCAAGAGGAGAAAGGCGGCAGGGAAGGGGTGATAGAGGTGGAGGAAAGGATGGCTGTTTATTGGGAGGAAGAGGCACCAATGGAACAGGATAGGAATGTGACACTGGTGACTTTACCCTGGCACAGACAGGGGGACTTTCATGTGGTTTACAATGATGTGGAAGAGTTGGTTAGGAGGAGATAAGTGACACGATACAGAAAGAAGGAAACTGTGAAGGAGAAAGTGTGCTACTGGGTATTAGAGTGTGCTACTGGGTTTTAGAGGTACCAGTGTGTACAGCAATCTGGGCCAAAACCTCTGAAGGTCTTGCTGTATGGTGGTACAACATGCAATGTGTGGTTTTCATGAGCAATACAGAGGGTAGAAATGATGTTTATGTTGATCTCTGTTCCAATTTTCTGTACAGCTTCCGGACCTCTTGGAACCAAGGTGATGCAAAACTTTCTTTGGTGTGTGTATTTTGAGAGGGTAGAAATGATGTTTATGTTGATCTCTGTTCCAATTTTCTGTACAGCTTCCGGACCTCTTGGAACCAAGGTGATGCAAAACTTTCTTTGGTGTGTGTATTTTGGCATTCAGAAAAGCAGGTTTCTGATTGAAATTTTGTGAAATGATTTTCCCATGACAAAAAAACATCTCTGTTTTAATTATTAGAAACCAACTTGCATATCATATTTACAACACTCTCCCCCACATTTCATGATAATACAAAACAAACTGCCCTTTTTTTAAATTTTTTGATATTTTCCATCAGTTCTGTATGGTAAAGAGCCCATACCACCCAGCAATACTCAAGAAGAGGACCAAAAAGTGTAATGTAGGCAGTCTCTTTAGCAGAAATGTTGCACATTCGAAGTATTTTCCCAATAAAATGAAATCTTTTGTTTGCTTCCTCACAACACTTTGTACCTGATGGTTTCAATTTAAGTTACTAACAGTTGTAGTCCCTGTGCATTAAGTTGTATTGTCACCCTTTAAATTTGTGTGATTTATTGCATAAGCAAAAGTTAATGGTAATTTTTTAGCAATCATCTGGAGGACCCCATGCTTTTCTCGTTTATGGTTAATTTCCACTTTTCACAGCATACAGATATCTTGTCTAAATAATTTAGCAATCGGTTTTGATCTTATGATGACTTAAATAGATGGTAAATGATAGCATCATCTGCAAACAGAGTAAGAGAGCTGCTCATACTGTCTGCTAAATCATATTTAAAGATTAGGAAGAGCAGAAGACCTATAACACTTCTTTGGACAACCTCAAATATCACTTCTGTTTCATTTCATGGCTTTCTACCAATTACCCTATGAACTGTGGCCTTTTTGACAGGAAATCACGTATCCAGTCACACAATTGAGACAATACTTCCATAGGCACACAATTTGGTTAGAAGTTTTTTTTGAGGAATGGTGTCAAAAAACCTTCTTGAAATCTAGAAATATGGAATAAATTTGAGGTCCCCTGTTGCAGCATTCATTACTTTGTGTGAATAAAGAGCTAGTTGTGTTTCACAAAATTATATTTTATGAATCTATGTTGCTTATGTGTCGGTAGATTATTCACTTTCAAGTGTTTGATAATGTTTGAATATATCACTCCTTCTACTCATTAGATGAATTTTTGGATATAGTAAGTAGGTAATTTCCCCAAACCCCACCAAAAAAATATTAAAAATATTAAGTGTCATGAAATATTTTGTATATAATATAATATCTTGTATAGACACCTTTTATTAACCTGACACGTTCCACATCATTACGAAGTGTTGTATTCATGGTCTATGGAACAAGTGTTTATCTAATCTAATCTAATCTAATTTAATCATATATTCCAAAATACTACTGCAAAAATTATTTCAGTGACATGAGTCTATAATTCAGTGGCTTTCTTATACTTGCTTTTTTGTGTATTGGTGTGACCAGTGCAACTTTCTAGTCTTAAGTATGGATCTTTAATTGAGCAAGTCATTGGACTAAAAAATGGAGCTATTTCATCAGCATACAAAGAAAGGAACCTAATTGGTGTGCAATCTGGTTCTGAAGACTTGTCTTTATTAAGTGGCTTGAGTTGGTTTGCTACACAAAGGGAACGTACATCTAAATTACTCATAGCAGCAGCTGTTCTTGATTCAAATTATACAATATTTACTGCATCATCTTTGGTAAAAGAATGTCAGAAAACCATGTTTAGTTCCACATCTAAATTAATGTAAGTCCAAGCATGGCTACTTCATTGGGCATGGTTGTTACAGTTATAACATTAAGCACAGTTCCAAAGAAATGGAAACTCACAGACTCATAAGTACATGGTGCAGTCACATTAATGTGACTACCACTAATGTCTCACACCAACATGCAATAATCAGTTACAAACAGCAGGTGGCAGCACTAGCAGTGTGGTTCAAAGGGCACCAGGATGAGTTTACTGTAGTCCCCTGGCCACCAAATCATCTGGATTTAAACCCAGTCAAGAATCTGTGTGACAACCTCAATCGGGCTGTTCGTTCCACTGATCCTCAACCAAGAAACTTAGCATAGATGACCACAGCACCTGAATTTTCATGGCCCCACATCCCTTTTGGCACCTTCCACTACCTCATTGCCTCTCTTCCTGCATATCCATTATGCAAAAGGTGGTTATTCAGGCTTCTGACAAGTGGTCACATTAATGTGACTGGACCATGTAGTTCACTTCATAGAGGTGGTCAGATAATAGCAGCTAGCAAAGGAAAACTGAAAGTGAACCATCTTCCACACAGCCTTATATTGCCCCATATTTCACATGACCAGCATTAAATATTGGAAGCTTCTTCACTAGGACTTTCTTCACTGGTCGCAGATGATGTTGTGCATATCAGTAGTCCATATCTTCCATTTGCATGTCCTGCAGGGCTACTAAATCACTCCCCCCCATGAACAAGTGTGTAGGACTGGAACCTACTTGGCTGGGAGGCAGGGGAGGATCATGTGGCAGAAGTGGCCAGGAGCTGAGCTATCATAGCCATCAAGACAACCTGGCACCCCTGCACTTCCATCAGGGACCCCTGGATCCACCCTGAATTCTGTTCAAAGGTGCGTGCCCATACAACTACACCCAAACAGAACTATGGCTGCATCAGCATCATGTTCCAGAGGTGAAATGGGAGATCCAAAAGTGTCCTGTGAGGGTGCCCATGTAGGAGCGCCACCAAACCTCAACAACTGATGCGTGTGCATCTGTAAGAAGGCAGGAATACATTGAACACAGAAGCCATTGAGCACAGAAACCAATTTCTTATTGTATGAAGAAACTGTTCTGCCAGCCCATGCGAGCCTGAAAAGTGGCATGGCATGGTAAGATGTTTAAAACATTTTGAAATTGTTATTTGTGAACTGGGGACCATTCTTAGCCACCAGCACGTGGGGTGCACCCTCTATTATAAAAATATATCCCAAGGTTAACATCATGGACAGTAACAAAGTCTGCTCGAGGCAGATAACAGGAGAAGTGCAGCAAGGGCTCCACAATGATTAACCACATGGAAACCAAGAAAGCACCTCCAAAGTAAGTATGAATTTGGACTTGAAACTGCATCAGTGCTGGCCATGAAGAGAATGACAGGGGTGGGGCCATCTGGTGTGCCTGGCAATTGACACACTGTTGATCCACCCATGCAACATTATCATCAAGACAAGACCAGTAGATGTTGTGACATGCTAGCTATTTCATCCTGGAAATCCCCCACTAGAATTAATCCAGGAGTTGGAGCACCCAGCATTGCAGACAGGATGGTACCACCAGCTGGAAGCATTTATCATCTTCTGTAATGAACACCACACCTTGGCAGACCTGAAGTTGGTGCCACAGAGGAAAAAAAAAAACAACAAAAGCCAGGCAGTTCTACACAAGAGAGCTTCATAGGTCAACACAACTCAACATACTGCACACCCATTGAAGAAGCTGGTTGTCCCTAATCACTGTACCAATGTCCTGGGAATTTATAGGGAACTCATCAAGTAATTGCTCCACCTGCATAGTGGAATGGGCAACACAGTTGACTGCCATACAGAGGATCTATGTTTGATTTCTGGTCCAGCTAGGGATTTTTCCTTGGTAGGAGGACTGGTACAGGGTACACTCTGCCACATAAGGCCAACTGAGGAGATACTTGACCAATTAGTAGCAGTTCCAAGGTGAAGAAGCTCAACAATGACAGGGAGAGCGACGTGCTGACTTCATGCCCCTCCATACCACATCCAATGACACCACTGGCAGAGGATGACACAACAGTCAGTTGGGCCCAGTTGGTGCAACTAGGGCCATAATGCAGAACATCAAGTGATTGCTCCAGTTGATTGTCTAACTGAAAGCAAACTGTCTCCTGATGACCAAATTCAGGATCCCAAGGCAACAGAATGCATCTGCACTAGAATGTTGAGTGCAAGTGTGAAAGTGGTCAGAATATTGGAAATCTGTGAAATTTATAGCCCATCCATGAATGTGATGTGCTATACACAGTGGAAATGTTTCCTTAGGTCCAACCAACGATGAGAACAGTCTGTGATCAATAATAAGATGAAATTTTTGACCACGGAAAAAAATATGAAACTTATGAACTGTAAATATTAAGGCCAACAGTTCCTTTTCAATCTATGAATAATGTACTTGTGTTGGAGTAAGCATCTTTGACATAAATGCTATTGGCCTCACCAAATCATCCTTTAACTTAAGAACAACCCTGATACTGGTTTTGGACACATCTCTTGCCAACACTAGTGGTAAGAGAGGCAATAAGTCATAAGAGAAGGTGGTGACTAGAGGGCCAGTTTCAGTTTCTGAAAATTAAGAGGGCATTCTTCTGAAAGGGGAACTCCTTTTATGGAGTTTAGTGGGTGATATATGGAGAGTACCTATGGAATTAACTGAGCATAGTAATTCATTTTTACTGTGAATGCTTATTTAGGTACAGTCATGTTGTGAATAGCCACTACATATCCTTTGGTGAACCAAAGGTCCTCTTAATTGAAGATATTGAGTAAATAAGGGGCCACTAGTTGAAAGAAGGCATATTTTAAAAAAATAGCACTTTTTTTCTTTCTGTTCAAGGGCTGCAAAATCCAGACATAGATTGTGCAATTTTCTTCTGTCATGTGCCCAGTGACCAAAATATCATGAAGATAATTCCTGAAGCAGTCTGTTCAAGAAACCTCTTCAATATGGTGAGGTGCTGGTCACTACAAAAAGCAACATATTTTATTAACACAGTCCAAATGATGTGTTGAACATTAAAATCTTCCTTAAGTCTTCATCAAGAAGCAACTAAAAATGCACCTCTTATAGATCAGTTTTACAAAATAGTTTTTCTCCTGAAAGTATAGAAAAAAGTTCATTTGGACTAGATAAGAAAGACGTATCAGTATCAGCTTGTGCATTAATGATTTGCTCGAAGTCTTCACACAGCCGAAGAGAGACCCCAGACTTCCTAACCACAACTAAAGATGAAGCCTACTGACGGCAGGAAATGGGGAACAAAACCTGTACTTCTAACTTAAGCTCACAATTAATGGGCAACAAAACCAGGCAAACTTCACAAAACCATGGACTTGTTGTTGTCTTTAATACATTTGCCTGAAAGTCAACAGCCTTCCCCAAGAATGGTTCAAACAGTGACATAAATTGCATGCAAAGTGTATCAATGGTTTCACAGAGTACTGACAATCCAATGGAGGGAACTTTATAATGTTATGAAGATTCAAAGGCTGAATATGCATCAAGACCTAAATGTTTCCAGCC
This sequence comes from Schistocerca cancellata, assembly GCF_023864275.1. Taxonomy (NCBI): domain Eukaryota; kingdom Metazoa; phylum Arthropoda; class Insecta; order Orthoptera; family Acrididae; genus Schistocerca; species Schistocerca cancellata. Next base: position 777,747,623 of record NC_064629.1, on the reverse strand, counting down.
AACAGATCCACCACAATGAAACATAACAGTATCTGAGAAATCTGATATTAAGTGACCATCAGTTGCACATGACCTGAAAGTGGCACCTCATTGTGACCATATGTCCACAATATTGATTAATGACTGACACTGATATCCCATTATGAAAAATAAAAAGTCACTGGAATATCTTGAAACATTGAATGTAATAAAATTTTACAAAGTGTCAACATGCCTGCCTGAAATGTTATTAATTTGAATCTGCTAGGGCCATTACAAGGTGCTCAATAAGTTACAGCATACTTCTGGACTGTGACCTGTACATAAACACTAATAAAACTTGTCCTTATAATGTGTACAATCCTATATGGGACACAAGGAAAAACAGGCCAGGCAACTTGGAAACAAAGTGTATCAATGTGAACAGTGCTTAGTATTGCTGAGGGTTTGTGGAGAATGAGGTCAGTTGGCCGCATTGAATCCAGCATGTTGTTTACAGTCTGTTACAGAAACCTGACACACTGTATCACTATGACTTTGAGACTCCTGTAAAATGTCAAAGTCTTCTGGAAAAGTTTATTGTGCAGCTTGTACTACTTCAAATGCATATGCAACTAGCAACATTTCAGCCAGGGAGAGGTCAGCATGTTGTTAGACTTCCATGCAGACATTCTTATTCAAGGCTAAGTGAATGACAACATTACATATTAAACTTTCTGTGTATGACTGACCACACACACACACACACACACACACAGGTCTGCAGTGCAGGATGCATAGCTTTCAATAACTGACTTTTGGTGTAAGAATTCTGGCCTGCCACTACTACACACATTTGGTTGGAAAATTAGGAGAATATGTCAGACAATGGTAACACAGATGGATCAAGCAATTTGCAACCATATAATATAATTGGGGATTTGTAGAAAACAAAAAGACCTATGACCAATCCTGACATTTGACATCACTTACCTGAAAGTGCTGCATGAGACATTTTTGACATACTTTAGTCTTCTCAGTCCTCATTAAGTGACTTAAATGCGGAGATGATGCAGCAAATGTGACTGCTGTAGCATAGAGCTATTTAAGAACTTGACCAGTTTCTGATGCTGGTTAGCTGTAGATGAGAATATCCAAAAAATTTCATATCCATAGTAGCGCTTAGTGAGCCAAACCTGGGACCTCCTTTTCACCAAATTTGTAACCTTCACTTTAGGGCCAACAAACATTAATTGAACGCAACATTAATGTTCTGTAACAATAGATAATATTACTCATTAGTTTACAACACCAAACAATAGTAGTTCCTGACAAATTAATATAAGCACAAGCATGACTACTTTGTTGTGCATGCTTATTGCAATTATAATACTGAGCGCAGTTTGACAGAACTCTTATGATGGTGAAAACCACACATTCAACAAATTGAAGCACTATACAGAATTGTTACATCAGTTCTTGGAGTGAAGATAACAGGCCCATCATTCTAGTCTTGCAGTAATTGGAAAGCATGACAGTCACTATTCAAACGTAAGTCCAGGTAAACAACATTAGCAGTTGTAATTTACTTCATAGAGAAAGAGTCAGATAACAGCAGCTAACAAAGGAAAACTGACAGTGAGTCATCTACCAGGTGACTTTATATTGGCCCACCACTGAATTTCACAGGATCAGTCTGCGAGATTGGTGGCTTCCCCATTAAAGGTGCCCTCGTCAGCTGTGGACAATGTTATACATTTCATTACATCCAAATCTTCCATTTGCAAGTCCTATGGTGTCACTAAAGAATGATTAAAAATTTATAAGCTCGAAGTTTAATTTTAACAAGAGATCATATTTGCTCACAGTCATTAATAACTGAAGACTTTCTTCTGAAATATGAACTCTGTTGTTAGATCAAGATCACAAACAGCAGGATCATTATTGACTTTCAACAAATACTTAGAAAAAAATACAGAGGCAAACAACTGTGACTCATTGCTTCAGTTTCACAATTTACAAATATGGTATATTTTCCAAAAACGTATTAGTGCTGTTCTTTTCACCTAAGGCCAAAAACAGCACTACTCATAAAAAATAAAGCACCTCATATCTAGCTCTGATCTGAAGTGTGTGAACTCATGGGAAAGTTCATTTATTTTCAGATTAGTGACTCTCATCATATCCTTTCAGTGTCAATGCAAAACTGCCACAGTAATAAATACAAGTTATTATCAAATTTAAAAATACTATTTCTGAAAACCTGCCCATTATGTCTGACAACAGATGCTCTGTAAAAGGAACTCAATTGCACTACAGTATTGGCTTCATTCAACACTGTTGTATTTATGGCATTGTTTAAATGCCCTCTTTATTTTACATGAACCTTCATTTTCATCTATATATTCACTATATCTGTAATCCTTGATCAAACAATATGTTCATATGGTAAATACAGCACTGAAATTTTCTCTTCACAACCACGTAATTTGTTTTTTAAATACACCTCATTACTGAACTATCAACAACTGTCATAGCTCCACCTCTCCTTTATTAATGGATAGAGAGACAAAATATAGATTGGGACTCTTTTTCATCACAAAGGAACCCAATTCTCATTTATGTTTAAATTGGATTAGAGGGCGACTGAGTTCCTTCATGGAGAAAAGAGTTCAGAATTGTATTTTGTCTCTCTATCCATAAATACAGGAGAGGGTTTTAGTATTGTTTCTGAATCCTAAGGGATCAAAAATTTTGTTTGCACATAACTCAGGTTATTTATGCCACTAGTAGGTAGCCCCAACTGAGATTACAGACACTATCACACTAAAAGTAGTTCATTTAGCAATAGCAGCTGCTCTCAAGGGTACAATTCTCATTATTGCCCTCCCTTTCTTTACTTTATCAAAAGCAGAGTGTTTAATTCTGCTTCTTAGTGGTTTAAATTTGATAATTACAAAATTTTCTCGACTGACTGTTCACTGCAAATTTAGATTTTCTCAACAAATCTCGATGATGAAGTCTTCTTGGACTATCAGCCAAGTTAAGGCATCATTCTGCGGCAGTGTTTCAACAAGTAGGAAACTTGTGACTCTTTAAGCTTTCCTGGCGGATGTGTTGTAATGTGTGCATCCATGCGGATGTGTTGCATGTGTTTGCCGGTGGCAAACCCATGAAGACTATTTACAAGTAGGAAACTTGTTGAAATGTCGGTGCAGAATGATACCTTGACTCAGCTGATAACCTGAGAAGATTTAACCATCAGATTGTTCACTCTTCTGAAAACTTTTGTGTGTTATTTGAACATCATATGTCACTAATCCACTTCAATCATTGAATCATTCAATATCCTAAATATTTTCCTTACACACACACACACACACACACACACAGAGAGAGAGAGAGAGAGAGAGAGAGAGAGAGAGAGAGAGAGAGAGAGAGAGAGAGAGAGAGAGAGGGCACAGGGTGGTCTTGATTGATTTGTTTTTATTTGTTCACTTATGTTGTTGTTCAGTGATTTATTAATAGAATACTTACCAAAAATGTCTCTCTAGTGATGTTAGTGGTATCTATGTATGTAACAGTGTACACCAGCTTTGTATGATTATGTGACAAAAATCCTTTAGCAAAAGGATGAAAAGCAAATTTGATAACCCAGGGCGATAATAGGAATAGATTTTGGTTGGTTTGTGGGGATTGAAGGGACCAGACTACAAAGGCCACTGGTCCCAATAGATTTTAATGATCATAAAAACTTATATAACCACATTTCAGAATAAGATTTATTTGATGACTCAATTTTTGTAAATTATGATTCTCGATAGACTTATACTAAAATATTCTGTAGGAACTATAGAGTAACATAAAACAGATTATTTCTTTGTGGATAGCAGGTTAGATCATGCATTAAAAATGCACATGTAAAACATTATTCATCCATCCTTATAATGTGTATTATCATAAAAATACTAATTATTTTAAATGATATCACAGTAAAATAATTAACATTTGATTAAAAAGGACAATTTTGCCTCTTTACTTCCAAACTGACACATTTATTCTTGCACATGAACCTCATTTAAGCTTCTATTAATAGTTTTTTAAATTTATCATTGGCATATATTTCTATATTTCTTGATTAATATACATATTGATGGTATCTGTCCAGCTTCATTTATTATTTTTACTTTTGTAGAATGTAGCAGGTAATAGTGTTTTAAACAAATGTGTGTTTTTTTTCTTTTGAAATGAAACCCTCCTTTTACTAAAAGGTATGTCTTTCAAAGACAGAAACGCTATCTTTGTAGAAGGGACTACTGCAACAATTAAAAAATTCACTTTTGTGCTCCATAATAAAGTTTCATTGATAGCATATTAAACACATGTTTTGTGGAATCACAGAGAATATTCTTTTTGTATAATTCAATTCTCTATGCACTATTAATTTTCAGTCTGAGTACCTATTGTTAACTTTACTTAAATTCTACAGTTAAGGAATACTATGGAGAACTTAACATGTGCCACTGTAAAGGGGTCAGCTGTAGATATGTACTTCAGAAGGCAAGTTGAACTGTCAAACATGTATCGTACTATGGAAGCAAATAACTATGATACTGCAGAAGAGGCAATAAGGGATGTTAAGCAAGGGTAAGTTCTTTGACCGAATGAAAAGGCACATCTACATAATTAGATGCAACTTAATTTTTTAGTGTCCAGGATACCACACTGAATGATTTCTTATGCTATTGTACAATGTGCAGTTCCATCCTCAAATAAATATATGATCAGTGCAACATAATAAATTTGTTACAAAAAATTTTACATGTTGTGGAAACTATCTCCCATATCTGGTGGTTTTCAATTCATACACCATTCTTCACCAGTGAGAGGAATCTGTATGTATAAGTTTATTGGTTACTTTAAAATAGGTATCACAGAGTGTACTAGGCAGCTCAAAATAATAATAATCTAGTTATGTTAAAACAGCCAGTGGCCACATCAGCAAATGGCAAATTCGAGATGAAAAATGAACAAGCATAAAAAAAGGCAGAATGTCAGTCACCATAATGTCAAACTTTAAAGAGATGTCTAGATATATGTAAAAATTGATATATTTCAGTTTTAGAACATCATCATCAGAAGGAGGTAACTCAAAAAAATAATACACATTTCCTTCCTGTGCCACAGAGAAACTACTGTAGCCTGAAACTGGTTGAAGAGAGAAGAATGATGGCATTATGGGAGAAGAGGAGTGGTAGGGGATGGAAGTAGTACAGGAAAAACTGCAAAAAGGCAGCAGTAAGGGTTGAAGAGAGGGGACAGAGGGAGAAGATGTTGAACCCTACTCATATACTGTACCACTCCTATCCCATTAGCTGAAGAATTAATTTAAAATAGAGAGCCTCCCCTACTTAAGGTATTTCATCAGCTTGTCAGTAAAATCACTCCACATTTTGCTCCCAGCCAAGCGAAAAGACAGATCCAATTTAGTCCACAGTAGATATAATGGTAAGAAAAAGTGAGACAGTCACAAACAGTGAATGAGAAAAATAGGTCTTTTAAGAAAGTAATTGATCCAAAAAAGAGAGAATGACAGAAAGAGAAGTAAACAATGTAATGAAATTTCAAATTTAATTATAAAATGCCTATCTACACAGTTCAAAGGTACTGGTGTTGTGGAACAAGAGGGGGGTTGAGACTCTACATTCACAGATTGCTGGAGCTCCTGGCCATAATCTTCTGGTGGCTGTTCATGCATGTTAATAGCTGATTGGTAATTTTTATTGTGTGCACTATTTCTATTCCTCTATCCTACTTTCTGACTCAACCGAAGAGTATTTTTTAACTACACTTTTTTCCCACTACTTCCCCACTTCATTTAATCATTACCCACACTCTTTTCTTCAGGCATGTGTATACTTCTTGGCCTTTATGTACACAATTATTCACTTGAATCTCACTGCATTCTCGGAATATTTTGTACATTGGTCTTAGTAATTTTAATTCTCTAAAGAAGAACAAACCTCTACACAGTTCAAGAAGAAGTAACTCACTTTTCTACTTGAGTATATGGGTGGTGCTTTGCCCTGATGTCATTCTATTGCTGTTGTTAGTTGTGATAGGAATCTATCAGATCACACAAAACTATTATTTTTTAGTCTTAATAGTTTTCAAGCATCTCACATTTTTTTCTCCATGGGTTCTTTTTAATTCTTCAATCCACTGCGTTCCTGGCTGATGGCAACTTCCCTCTCTGGCAGTACTTCTCCTTTGTTATTTTTTGTCTGTATATGTTTCTGTTGAAAATGTCTGATGAACTTATATGAGCCTTTTCTAAATACTTTTTGACCTGCTGGATGCATGGTATGGTTTTGAGTTGAGTTATCGATGTTGCAGTTTTGTGAATGATGCTTGTTGTTTGAAGTGTGTGGATAAGCCCATAAAATTTCTATCTCCATTTTCGTAAATCTGCCATGGGATTTGACAATTTTGCAGTTCTTATTTGGCATTATAATCTGTGTTCATCTTCTGTTGTTTTGGAGCTGAGTATTCTGTGTTTTCAATCTACTAATTTTCGTTACTTTAAAGGGATGTGGACTCAGATTTTCAATGAAAATAACGAATTTTTTACTGTCTTATAATATTTTATAAGACCCACTCTTTGAAATTATGTATTGAACATGGTTGTACTCCAGATGTAATCATATTAATTTATCAGTTTTCTGATTTGGTGCATACAGTTTTTTTCACTGAAAACTGTTGTGGCTGGCTGGAAATCTGTCAGTCTTTCACCATGATTTCAACAGTCTTATTTCCCATTGATTATTTTGTGTAGTATATGACATACATGAAGTTCCATTGTTTGCCAACATGAAAAATAGGCTTTTCAGTTTATATCTTTGAATGTAGTATTCTTTGTAATTTGGTGAACATGGTTATTATTTCAACAACATTCTTGCTCACTGTTGCACTGTTTGTGTTTCAGACACTGGGTGTGAAATTAGAACACTTTCAGAAACATTTTTAATTTTATGAAAGAGTATAATGAGATTATGGACATACCAAACCATAGTAGCTACAGGAAAATTGAGTAACACAGTCAAACGATGAGTATTTTTGGAATGTGAAATCAGGGGTAGAATTTTTTTTATACATGTTTTGAGTGCAGGCATAATTTTGCAGATGGATTGGTTAAGTTTGTAAAGCAAAAAAATTGTCGATAAAATTTGATGATGTAATAGTAGATGGTAGCTATCAGTGGGTATTACAATACTTTATTTTCATGTATATGATGCAGTGGTACCATTTAAACAAGGCAAAATTACAAAATGCTAGGTTCTTGAGATATTGGGATTTCCTCTTGGCTCCAAGATGGTGAGTGCCATGTTGGCCTTAGATTATGCTAGGTTACAAAATACAAACTACTCTCTCAAATGTTTAGTAAGGAGTACAAGATAGTTGAAATATCAACAATATTAGAAAAGGGCAGTTTGCTGCTCACCATAAACGTGACATGTTGAGTTGTAGACAGGTACAATGAAAATAATGCTACATATTAGCTCTTGGTCAAAGCGATCTTCAGTAAAGAGAAGTGCTAACACGTTCACATAGGCAAGCACACATTACATACACACAATCGTTACCTGTGGCTATCTGACCAAGAGTCTGGCCAGAGTGGCCAGAGGAAATGGTAATGTGTGTGTGTGAGGTGTGATTGCTTGTGTGAATATGTCTGCACTTCTCTTTTCTGAAGAACATTTTGGCTGAAAGCTAATATGTAATATTCTTCTCATCATGCCTGTCTGCAGCTTAGTGTGTCATCTTTACAGTGAGGGGCTGCCTGTTCTTTTCTAATATCACTGATGTTCCAACCTGGAGTTTCCACTGTTTCAAACAGGACAGTTGATAAGAGGTGCTGTGAGAAGACTCCAGCATGCATTTGAAGATGAAAATTTTAGCTATGCAGTAGGATTGCTTTATCTTTGAAGTTGCCTTCTTCCATATGTAATGTACCATTTCTCAGCTTTCACTAAAGGGTGAATCATCAGCTTTTCTGTGTATGAATGGACAGCTAATGTGTATGCACTGAAAAAGTATTATGTCCATTACTTGCACAATAAAAAATTTACAGCAATCAAAGGAATAATCCTTGTAAATCTAGCTCATATAGAAAAAAAAATAATATTTGAGTCATTTAACAAGATTTTACAATCCCATAGTTCAATGTTGACAGGATACATGTGAGCATACATAATATGTAAAAAATTAGCTCACTAGCTAACACAGAGACTGAGAAGTTTTACATTACTTCAAAAACAATTTTATATTGCAAAGGTGTCAGTTCCGCTTTTCCCTTAATAATATTACTCAATACATGCTCAGATGTTTGTAACAATTACAGAAGTTGGGAAAAAGTACTCTAGAAGAATTCACACTCAAAGAATGTGTAGAGGATACCAGCAGTAAGTGTTGCAGATTGCTTACAAATGCCAATAGGGTGGCCCTCTCATATATTAGTGGAAAAGATCTGTGCTGTGCCAAGCTAAAGAGCCAATGTATAAATATGGAAGTGAGTGTCAGTATGTCTTGGCAACATCAAATGGTGAAACATGAGCATATGAGTGATTTCAGACAAAGAAGAATGCGTTGAGTGGTCTTGTGAAATGCCTTTTAAGAGTGGGTAGTGAGGAATGGGTATTGAACCATGAATTATGACCACTATTTTGTCTGCATCATCAAAACACATTTTTCAGCTTTCTGTTAGTCAACAAAAAGCTGAACAATGTGTTTTGCTGATGCAGACAAAATGGGACACTAGGGCCATCTGTGGACATGTCTCCTTCAATGGTCTGACTCTACTTGCTGCAGACTAGATTATTAATAGGCATTCCATTGAATCAGTTTTTGTCATTAAGAAACCAGAAGCCTATCAGACTACAATAGGAACATAAACACTGTCACTTGCATGCTGGGTGGCAAAATGTAGTGCTTTTGGGTGAATCCCACTATATCCAGCCCTGCAGTGAAGTACTATGTTGGCCATTTACATCTAGTATTTCTGGATAACAAAGTGGGCAAATGTCAAGTGTAATAAGTCACTGGATATGACTTGCAATTTCAGCAACAACATATTTTGTACAATATGGACAGTAGTTAATATATCAGGGAGATATTATAGTTGAAAGTATTGATTATTTGTGGTTATTAAGTTGATGGGATGGGAAATAAGTGACTTATAGGATTTGGTTTGCTGAGGAGGTGGGACAGATGGCATTTTGATCAACAGCATGAGGAATGTGCTGGTTTAAGGTTTTATGAATGCAGTGGGCAAATATAAATACAAAGACTTTTCTAAACACTTAAGGTGTGAATCCACTGTATAGGCTGTGGCAATTCAAGCTGTATGGCAATATCTGTGTTCCTCTCCGGTGGGTTTCCTTTAATGTAACTGAATATAAACCCTTTCAAAGGACACACATGCACGATTAAAGATGTGACATTGGGAAGGGTTGTACTCGATCATATTAAAGGAGTGACACTGAACAGGCAGCTACTGCTTCGCTGCATGTATCAGCACAGCCACTGCATTGACATCATGTTTTAGGTTAGGCTAATTGTTCAGTAAGAGGAGACTTCTCTATGGGAAGTGTTACTATCAATGAAAGGTAGAATTTCAGAGGTTTCTCATGGTTCAGGTTAATAACCATTACAGAGGTGTCATCCAGGGTGGCAAGGATTACCAGGAAAATATGTGAATGCTTTTTAAGACATCAATTGGTAGAGCAGTCATAAATAAGGGCAGTAAGGGTAGCGTAGTGGTCCTTTTCTAAAGTGTGCCTGTAATACCATGTGTTTGGATTAATGTGTTAAGTATATTGTCTAAGTATTGGAAGTTGAAATGAGAGTCATTGTGAAACACTGGAGAATCAGAGAGTTGTAATGCAATGTGGTTTGCTTCAGTCAGGTTATCAGCTACGTGTTTCTTATTGTGGAAGCAGATATAGTGCCAGTGAAATGATGGAAAGCTCTCCAGTACTTTGGGACATAATATAAAATGTAGTACTACACTTGTTAAATATTTGGTGTAAGCCCAGAAATAACTTCCAAAATGTCTTTGTATTTTACAGTGGAAGGTTGCTACTTCCCAACTCTAAGTTCCCCTTGAGGAACAACATAACTGCTGAGTTTCATGCAAATGGAGCAGATATCATGAAAGGAGTTTGGGATGCTTAGGACCAATAAACACAATTGGGATGTGGGTGGATATGGAGTAATTGTAATTGTAATTGTAATTGTAATGTTATTAATCCTGTAGATCATACATTGTGTGCAGAGAAGCACATGATGATATAGGACAAGTCAAAAATGGAGATGAGATGATACATGGTTAAAATTATTATGACAGTGATCTTATAATGATACAAGTGCTCATATAATACATGTGTAATGCCAAGAAACGGAAAAGTGTATAGGTGGATATTTTGTGAAAAATTCAGAATTACACACTATTTCTAAATAATAAATTCATGTTATTAAGGGAAAGAAACATATAAGCAAGTAGCATGGAAATTCAAAAGTATCAAATTCATTACTAAATTGAAACAGTAAAGGTGACACACTTCAGTCTTAAGCTGTTCGGATTTACATACGAAGTACAGCACCTGAACGGAACAAATTTTTGTGTTTCAATAAATTCATCTATACTATGAAGGTAATCCCAAAAGTAAGGTCTCCTATTTTTTAGAAGTACATAGACCTGTTTATTTCTACAATAGTTTACATCAGTTTACAGCTTGAACATTTGGCTATTTTTCGACATAATCACCATTTCTGTCGATGCATTTTTGTAGACACTGTGGCAGTTTTTGTATGCCCATGTCATACCAGCTCACTGCCATGCTGTTCAGAATGTTATGAACCTATTCTTTCACCTCTTTTAACCTAGGGAACAGGTGATAGTCACTGGGCGCCAAGTCAGGACTATAGGGTGGGTGGGTGATTATGTTCCACTGAAACTGTTGCAGGAGAGCAACGGTTTGCCGAGCAATGTGTGTCCAAGCGTTGTCATTGAGAATGTGTATGTCTTTGCTCAACAATCCTCTTCTCCAGTTCTGAATTGCCCGTTTGAGTTTTTTCAGAGTCTCACAGTACCTGTCAGTGTTAATTGTGGTCCCAGCGATTCAGCTCCAACAACGAGGTGAAAGAAGAGGTTTATAACTTTTGAACAGCATGGCGGCAAGCTGGTATGACGTGGGCATAAAAAAACTGCCACAGTGTCTACAAAAATGCATCAACAGAAATGGTGATTATGTCGAAAAATAGCTAAATGTTCAAGCTGTAAACTGATGTAAACCATTGTAGAAATAAACAGGTCTATATACTCATAAAAAATAGGAGACCTTACTTTTGGGATTACCCTCATGTAACAACACTCTTGTAGTAAATATTTATGGAGAGCACTTTTAAATTTTGAAGTGCCTTTAGTGTTTTAATGTTATTAGGTAGCTTATTGTACAATCTGTTTCCTGTTTGCAGTGGTCCATTCTGTTTTATTGTTGTGTATGCATGTTGAACATGTATATCCTGCTTTCTCCTTGTGTTATACAGATGGTTATTCTGGTTAGTTGATACAAGATTGTTGCTATTTTCTAAGACTTTTGCTATTTTCTAAGATCTTCCTAACAAATATTATTACTTGTAAGATATATAGACATTGTAGTGGAAAGATGTGAAGTTTCTTAAATAAGGTCTTGCATGAGCTTCTTGTGGCAGAATTTTCTATGGCTCTTGCAATTCTTTTTTGGCAAATAAAACAACTTTTGCTGGCAGATGCATTTCCCCAAAAGATTATGCCATATCGCAATAACGGTTCTGCCTCGGCAAAGTATACATTTTTTAGTGTCTCTTTCAATGTGCAATCAGAAAGAATTTTGATAGTGTAACAAATGGTATTCAATTTATTTGTAATGTATTTTGCGTGTTGGATCATCTTAGATCCATATTCCAAGAAGTTTTGTGGAGCTTACGTTTTCAAGAGTTCTGGTAAACAACTCTATGTCTATTGTTAGTGGGCATTTATTTCGCACTGTGTGTAAGTGCACTGTAACTGTTTTTTCTGTGTTTATTACTAAATTGTTTCCAGAAAAGTAGTCTGTAATGTGGGCCATACACTTTTTAATGTCATGCAGTGATTCTTCTCTGGTTCTTCCTTTTATTATCACATTTGTGTCATCTGTGGATTTTATGTAATTATGGTGTGGATTGGCTGGTTCCAAGTCATTAACAAACAGTAGAAACAGAATTGGTCCTAGAATGGAGCCTTGTGGTACACCGTACTTAGTGCTCTGCTTTTCTGAGCAGTAGGACTTTATCTTGTTTCCTTCTTGGATAGCAAGCTCAACTACTTGCTCTCTATTTTGGATATATGATTTGATACATTCATAGGCTGGGCTCCTAATACCTACAGATTCAAGTTTCTTAAGCAAGATGTTGTGATTGATGACATCGAATACCTTAGAGAGGTCTAGAAATATGGCTGATATATGCTCTTTGTTGTCTACTGCATTTAAGGCTTCATTTAGGAATGCAAAAAAGAGACATCTCAGTAGATGTAAATTTTTGGAATCCGTGATATGTGTTTGAGAAGTAATTATTTTTTTCTATGAAACTGATTTATCTTTTATAATAAAGTTTTTCAATTATTTTGGAAAAACCAGATATTAGTGAGATAGACCTATATTTCGATACTTCCGTTTTTATCCCTTTCTTGAACAGAGGCTTTACTTTTGCCTCTTCAATTTTTCTGGGAATACCCCTTCTGATAGAGAACAGTTACAGATGGCAACAAGTGGCCTGGCTATGGGGGAGCACATTTCTTCCAGATGTAGTCAGGGATAATGTCGGCACCAACAGAGAATTTGGGCTTCAGTTCTTTGATTATAGCAAGTATTTCCTTTTCATTGGTGGGGTAGTCCACCCCCGGTAGCTGAGTGGTCAGCATGACAGAGTGTCAATCCTAAGGGCCCAGGTTCAATTCCCGCCTGGGTCGGAGATTTTCCCCACTCAGGGACTGGGTGTTGTGTTGTCCTAATCATCATCATTTCATCCCCATCAATGTGCAAGTCACCGAAGTGGCGTCAAATCGAAAGACTTGCACCAGGCGAGTGGTCTACCTGACGGGAGGCCCTCATCACACGACATTATTATTGAAACTTCCTGGCAGATTAAAACTGTGTGCCAGACAGAGACTCAAACTCGGGACCTTTGCCTTTCACAGGCAAGTGCTCTTTGATATACAAAATGAAAACTGGCAAAATGTATATGAGGCTCAAACAGTAGACAGCAAATATGAAGCATTCTTGGATATTCTCTGTTATTATTTTAATTGCCACTTTCCCTTACAAACAAAATGTATCACCAAAGATAGAAAACTCTCCAGCTGGATCACCCCAGGAATCATTAGATCATCACAAAGAAAAAGAGAACTTTTTTACATGAGCAAATCCAAACTAGGCAGTAGTGAAGCATTTAAGTCATACTTTACTCTATACAAAAAGATATTAAAGAACGTAGTAAATGCAGCCAAAAAGCTACAGAATGATAACTACCTCAAATTGTCATCAAATAAGAGCAGAATCATGTGGCAACTTATTAATATGAATACTAATAGAGGAAAACAGCTCCAAAGTGATATTAGCTTAAAAATAAATGGAAAATTAGTCTCCAGTGGGAAAGAAACAGCAGAGGAATTCAATAACTACTTTACAGAAACAGTAGAAAACCTAGTGAACCACCTTAAAAATAGCTGTCCCTTACAACTAGAACCAAACTTATGCTCTGAGACTCTATTTTTAAGGCCTACATCTGAAATTGAAATAGAAAAGACACTTCATAGCAAAATTTAAAAAAAAATCATCTGCTGGACAAGATCAAATCCCATGCTTCCTCCTTCATAATTGCAGTAACTTTATCAGTAAACCCCTAGCTCACATAATAAACTTCTCATTCCTGAATGGTACATTTCCTGGTATGCTCAAAATTGCAAAAATTATACCTGTCCACAAAAAAGGAAGCAAAGAGGATCCCAGTAATTATTGACCCATTGCACTGCTTTCAACTTTTAGTAAAGTATTTGAATATATAATGGCCACCAGAATCATGCCCTTTCTAGACAAAGAACATATCCTGTCACCTGCTCAGTTCAGCTTCCAAAGTAAGAAAGCTACAACAGATGCAATACAAGAATTTCTAGATCATGCACTGGAGCTTGTGGACAAAAAACTCCCAGCCATAGGTATCTTCCTAGATCTAACAAAGCCATTCGACATGGTTAATCATAGTATACTTCTGCAAAAGATGCATTCCTATGGAATAAGAGGAAATGCCTATGACTGGTTTAAAAGCTATCTGGAAGATCAACAGCAGTATGTCGAATTAAATGAAACTAAGCTCTCAGGTACAGCTAGCACTGTACATTCCTCCATACATACCATAAAGCAAGGCGTTCCCCAAGGCTCTGTCCTGGGCCCTTTGCTGTTCTTACTTTACATAAACGACCTTCCTCACAGCCTACCAAACACAAAAACCCTTTTATTTGCTGATGACACCTCTATACTGATATCTGCACCCGAACAAATTCTCCAATCTAATATACTGTAGATAGAACCACAGATCAAATAAGTCGATGGCTTCAAAGTAACAGGCTGCTGATTAATGCAAAAAAGACAATTGGAATAACCTTTCACACTGCCCAAAACAGAAATCCATTACTACCAACTATATCACTGGAAAAAAATAATGTTAAACTTGAAAATGAAATAAAATTTTTGGGGGTCACTATTACTAATACGCTCACATGGAAAAGGCACATTGACGTTACCAGCACAAAACTTAGTAAAGTATGCTTCATGATTAAATCAATAAGGAATGTCACTAACACAAGTACCCTAACCACAATGTACCATGCACTCTTTCACTCTGTACTTAACTACGGAATCATCTTCTGGGGCCAAAATTCTGAATCAATTATGATATTCAAACTGCAAAAGAAGATAGTCAGAACAATTATGTTCAAAAAACAAAGAGACACTAGTAAACCATTATTTAAGAAACTAAATATTTTGCCCCTCCCATGCCAATACATACTAGAATTATTATTCTTTACCAAAAAAAGTATCAACAAAATTAGCAAAAATATGGACTACCACGATTATGACACAAGATCAAAAACCTCTCTAAAAATACTTCCCCACTCAAAAAAACTGTACAGTGATGGTGTCAAGTGCATGGGAATAAAATTATATAATCATCTTCCAACTTCTATACAAGAAATCCAAGAAATAAATAAATTCAAACAGACAGTGAAATCTCTTTTAATAAAAGACTGCTTTTATACCATCCAGGAATATTTGGAATCAAAATTGTCTTAGTGCATGATAATGTATCAAAGCTGAATGTTGTTAAGTCAGTTTTGTCACATCATGTAAGAATTCTCTGTAAAGCTGTAACTTTAAGTAACATAATTTTGTAGGTAATGTAAAATAATCTTTCTTCTGTATTCTTGTTTACTATTTTAGACTCCTGTAAACTGTATATTTGTATTGACTTATCCCATATCAGTTGTACAAGCCATTGTACTGATTTGATCTATGGGACAAATAATAAATAAATAAATAAATAAAACTGAGTTACCCAAGCATGCCTCACGCCCCGTCCTCACAGCTCTACTTCTGCCAGTACCTCGTCTCCTACCTTCCAAACTTAACAGAAGCTCTCCTGCGAATTTTGCAGAACTAGCACTCCTGAAAGAAAGGATATTGCGGAGACATGGCTTAGACACAGCCTGGGGGATGTTTCTAGAATGAAATTTTCACTCTACAGCGGAGTGTGCACTGATATGAAACTTCTGTTAAGTTTGGAAGGTAGGAGATGAGGTACTGGCAGAAGTGGAGCTGTGAGGATGGGGCGTGAGGTGTGCTTGGGTAACTCAGTTGGTAGAGCACTTGCCCGCGAAAGGCAAAGGTCCCGAGTTTGAGTCTCGGTCCGGCACACAGTTTTAATCTGCCAGGAAGTTTCATATCAGTGCACACACTGCTGTAGAGTGAAAATTTCATTCCAGAAACATCCCCCAGACTGTGGCTAAGCCATGTCTCCGCAATATCCTTTCTTTCAAGAGTGCTAGTTCTGCAAGGTTCGCAGGAGAGTTTCTGTTAAGTTTGGAAGGTAGGAGACGAGGTACTGGCAGAAGTGGAGTTGTGAGCACGGGGCATGAGGCATGCTTGGGTAGCTCAGTTGATAGAGCACTTGCCCACGAAATGCAAAGGTCCCGAGTTCGAGTCTCGGTCTGGCACACAGTTTTAATCTGCCAGGAAGTTTCATATCAGCGCACACTCTGCTGTAGAGTGAAAATTTCATTCCAGAAACATCCCCCAGACTGTGGCTAAGCCATGTCTCCGCAATATCCTTTCTTTCAAGAGTGCTAGTTCTGCAAGGTTCGCAGGAGAGTTTCTGTTAAGTTTGGAAGGTAGGAGACGAGGTACTGGCAGAAGTGGAGCTGTGAGCACGGGGCATGAGGCATGCTTGGGTAGCTCAGTTGATAGAGCACTTGCCTGCGAAAGGCAAAGGTCCCGAGTTCGAGTCTCGGTCTGGCACACAGTTTTAATCTGCCAGGAAGTTTCATATCAGCGCACACTCCGCTGTAGTGTGAAAATTTCATTCTAGAGACATTATTATTATATTATTGGTGGGATATAGAAAAATATATTTATTATTTATATCACATCTGGACTGATTTCTGGGAGTACACTGTAAATTTTGATTTATAAGATGTTCAGCTATCTGTGTAAAATAGGAATTAAATTTATTTGCAATTTTTGTAGGTACAGTTATCGCAGCTCACTTCTCCATTATGCAGTTAATATTATGGAAATCTGTCTGCTCTGTTGTAGTTTCCTTTCTTACAATATTCCATATGACTTTCATCTTGTTGGTGGAATTTTTTTATGTATGTGTCATTTGCCATTATTTTTACTTGTTTGACAACATTTTTGAAGATCTTTGTATAGGTTTTGTAATAAGTATCAAATTCAGGTGACGTGAGATGTTTGGATAATCTGTGTGGTAATATTTTTTTTTTTTTTTTTTTTATGGTACCATAATTCCAGAAGTGATCCATTTATTTTTTTGTTTTCCATGTGTATATTTTCCTCTGTGTTGGAGGGAAGCACAATTCAAAATAGTAGGAAAAATTACTGATGAAGTTATTATATTTTCCATCTGTGTGTCTGCAGTTATAAATCTCTTTCCAGTTTTGTTTGATCAAGTAATGTAGAAAGTCATTTATATTTTCATTACTGTATTTTCTACTGGTGGTAGTTAGGCAGTGTTTAAATTGCAGTTCAGTTTCTGTACTCAGTGAGAGTTTTTGAGCTGTGTGATCCTCAAAGCCCATGTTTAGTGTTTCTATTTTATAGTACATTTCTACATTTACAAATATCTGATCAGTGGTGGTAGATAAAGTCTTTGTGATATGAGTTGCTGTTTCTACAGTAGATTTTATGTTAAATGTTTGCAAGAGATTCAGTAATTCATTCTTTTCTTTGATGTACTTTGCAAAGTCAATATTAAAATCACCACATAGAATAACTCTTCTGTTTCTTCGTGTTAGCCTATTAAGTGAATATTCTAAACTTTTTAGGAAAGTATTTATGTCACCAGTTAGAGCTCTCTGTAAACAAATAATGGCTAGTTTAGAGTCCACTATCTCAACTCCTGAGAGCTTGACATCTTTTTCCATCATTATTTCAACACAAAATTATATATTTACAAAGCTTATATTATTTCTTACGAATAGATAGCTGCCATCATGTTTAAAAAATTTTCTACAGAAATAACTACCTGGCGCAATGTTAGGTAGGGATACAATATGTAACTTGTCCTCATCAAGCCAGTGTTCTGTTAGACACAATAATGAGGTGGTTTTTAATTTGTTTTCTAAGAGGATTTGGATTTCACTTATTTTACTAGTTAGTGACTGCACATTTTGATGAAAAGGAACCGAGTTCATATTTTTCTGTTTTATTTGTGAGATTAGATACAAGATGTTACTGTGACGTATCTGTGAGTTGTCAGGCTGATTTTTCACATTTTTATTTTTCCCTGGCTTGATACCATAAAAAATTTTCATTGAGTGACACAGATGTATTTTACCTTTAGCTCCTCCTTAAGCTGTTCTGTACTGCTGCTCCAGTTGTTGTCAGTTCTACTACTGCTACTGTTGTTGTTGCTGTTCTTGTTGTTACTGCTGCTGCTGCCATTGCTACTGCTTCTGGTGATGCTGTTGCTGGTATTACACTTATTGCTGGTGTTTGCTCTTCCACAACTACAGCGCTGTTCTGTGAGCTGCTTGCATTTGGGCTGTTTGTGTTAACAGAATCTCACATGGAAGGTTCTAGCTTCACTGACACTAACACACACTTCTTGTCCATGAGAGGTATGACTCCCGTATTATCACACTGCATGTTTGAGATTTTATTTACTACATCTAAAATTTTTGTTTCTATAACGTTCCCCCCCCCCCCCCTCCCCCCTCCGCCACAGATACAGGTAGCCGTACCGTAGGTGCAACTACAACAGAGGGGTATCTGTTCAGAGGCCAGACAAACATGTGGTTCCTGAAGAGGGGCAGCAGCCTTTTCAGTAGTTGTAGCGGCAACAGTCTGGATGATTGACTGATCTGGCCTTGTAACACTAACCAAAACGGCCTTGCCGTGCTGGTACTGCGAACGTCTGAAAGCAAGGGGAAACTACAGGCGTAATTTTTCCCGAGGGCATGCAGCTTTACTGTATGGGTAAATGATGATGGCGTCCTCTTGGGTAAAATATTCCGGAGGTAAAATAGTCCCCCATTCGAATCTCTGGGTGAGGACTACTCAGGAGGACGTCATTATCAGGAGAAAGAAAACTGGCATTCTACGGATCGGAGCGTGGAATGTCAGATCCCTTAATCGAGCAGGTAGGTTGGAAAATTTAAAAAGGGAAATGGATAGGTTAAAGTTAGATATAGTAGGAATTAGTGAAGTTTGCTGGCAGGAGGAACAAGACTTTTGGTCAGGCGATTACAGGGTTATAAATACAAAATCAAATAGGGGTAATGCAGGAGTCGGTTTAATAATGAATAAAAAAAAATAGGAGTGCAGGTAAGCTACTACAAACAGCATAGTGAACCCATTATTGTGGCCACGAAGCCCATGCCTACTACAGTAGTACAAGTTTATATGCCAACTAGCTCCGCAGATGACGAAGAAATTGAAGAAATGTATGATGAATTAAAAGAAATTATTCAGATAGTGAAGGGAGACGAAAATTTAATAGTCATGGGTGACTGGAATTCGGTAGTAGGAAAAGGGAGAGAAGGAAACATAGTAGGTGAATATGGACTGGGGCTAAGAAATGAAAGAGGAAGCCAGCTGACAGAATTTTGCACAGAGCACAACTTAATCATAGCTAACACTTGGTTCAAGAATCATAAAAGAAGGTTGTATACGTGGAAGAAGCCTGGAGATACTGACAGGTTTCAGATAGATTATATAATGGTAAGACAGAGATTTAGGAACCAGGTTTTAAATTGTAAGACATTTCCAGGGGCAGATGTGGACTCTGACCACAATCTATTGGTTATGAACTGCAGATTAAAACTGAAGAAACTACAAAAAGGTGGGAATTTAAGGAGATGGGACCTGGATAAACTGAAATAACCAGAGGTTGTACAGAGTTTCAGGGAGAGCATAAGGGAACAATTGACAGGAATGGGGGAAAGAAATACAGTAGAAGAAGAACGGGTAGCTCTGAGGGATGAAGTAGTGAAGGCAGCAGAGGATCAAGTAGGTAAAAAGACGAGGGCTAGTAGAAATCCTTGGGTAACAGAAGAAATATTGAATTTAATTGATGAAAGGAGAAAATATAAAAATGCAGTAAATGAAGCAGGCAAAAAGGAATACAAACTCCTCAAAAATGAGATTGACAGGAAGTGCAAAATGGCTAAGCAGGGATGGCTAGAGGACAAATGTAAGGATGTAGAGGCTTATCTCACTAGGGGTAAGATAGATACTGCCTACAGGAAAATTAAAGAGACCTTTGGAGATAAGAGAACCACTTGCATGAACATCAAGAGCTCAGATGGAAACCCGGTTCTAAGCAAAGAAGGGAAAGCAGAAAGGTGGAAGGAGTATATAGAGTGCCTATATAAGGGCAATGTACTTGAGGACAATATTATGGAAATGGAAGAGGATGTAGATGAAGATGAAATGGGAGATACGATACTGTGTGAAGAGTTTGACAGAGCACTGAAAGACCTGAGTCGAAACAAGGCCCCAGGGGTAGACAACATTCCATTAGAACTACTGACGGCCTTGGGAGAGCCAGTCCTGACAAAACTCTACCATCTGGTGAGCAAGATGTATGAGACAGGCGAAATACCCTCAGACTTCAAGAAGAATATAATAATTCCAATCCCGAAGAAAGCAGCTGCTGACAGATGTGAAAATTACCGAACAATTAGTTTAATAAGTCACGGCTGCATAATACTAACGCGAATTCTTTACAGACGAATGGAAAAACTGGTAGAAGCTGACCTCGGGGAAGATCAGTTTGGATTCTGTAGAAATATTGGAACACGTGAGGAAATACTGACCCTATGACTTATCTTAGAAGCTAGATTAAGGAAAGGCAAACCTACATTTCTAGCATTTGTAGACTTAGAGAAAGCTTTTGACAATGTTGACTGGAATACTCTCTTTCAAATTCTGAAGGTGGCAGGGTTAAAATACAGGGAGCGAAAGGCTATTTACAATTTGTACAGAAGCCAGATGGCAGTTATAAGAGTCAAGGGACATGAAAGGGAAGCAGTGATTGGGAAGGGAGTGAGACAGGGTTGTTGCCTATCCCCGATGTTATTCAATCTGTATATTGAGCAAGCAGTGAAGGAAACAAAAGAAAAATTCAGAGTAGGTATTAAAATCCATGGAGAAGAAATAAAAACTTTGAGGTTCGCCGATGACATTGTAATTCTGTCAGAGACAGCAAAGGACTTGGAAGAGCAGTTGAATGGAATGGATAGTATCTTGAAAGGAGGATATAAGATGAACATCAACAAAAGCAAAACGAGGATAATGGAATGTAGTCAAATTAAGTCGGGTGATGCTGAGGGAATTAGATTAGGAAATGAGACACTTAAAGTAGTAAAGGAGTTTTGCTATTTGGGGAGCAAAATAACTGATGATGGTCGAAGTAGAGAGGATATAAAATGTAGACTGGCAATGGCAAGGAAAGTGTTTCTGAAGAAGAGAAATTTGTTAACATCGAGTATAGATTTAAGTGTCAGGAAGTCATTTCTGAAAGTATTTGTTTGGAGCGTAGCCATGTATGGAAGTGAAACATGGACGATAACTAGTTTGGACAAGAAGAGAATAGAAGCTTTCGAAATGTGGTGCTACAGAAGAATGCTGAAGATTAGATGGGTAGATCACATAACTAATGAGGAGGTACTGAATAGGATTGGGGAGAAGAGAAGTTTGTGGCACAACTTGACTAGAAGAAGGGATCGGTTGGTACGACATGTTCTGAGGCATGAAGGGATCACCAATTTAGTATTGGAGGGCAGCATTGAGGGTAAAAATCGTAGAGGGAGACCAAGAGATGAATACACTAAACAGATTCAGAATGATGTAGGTTGCAGTAGGTACTGGGAGATGAAGAAGCTTGCACAGGATAGAGTAGCATGGAGAGCTGCATCAAACCAGTCTCAGGACTGAAGACCACAACAACAACAACAACGTTTTTCCAAAGTCTATGTAGATGAAAACTGTGTGTTGTGTGGAATCTTTTCCCCAAATTGCTTATGTTCACAAATATAACATTTTCAAACTGCCTGCAAATATTTTGCATCTTTGTATTTGCACTTCCAATTTGTTTGTTTACACAGGACCATTTTCTCAAGTCATACTGATGTGGCACTGAAAAAACAGAGCACGTAAAGATCTTCTACAGGAATAATGACAGTACGCAGTGGCTTCTGATTAGGGTATCCATTTGACACTCCAGTTGACCTGACAATAGTCTTGCCTTGTTTACAATGATTCTCTAAATCAGCATTGCAAGCCATCCCTGATGAGTCTGTCCTCACAACTAAGCTCTTCATTTCATAGTTTATGTAGTGCAACATTAATATCAGCTATGAAATTAATTTTGCTTGCTTATTTGGAGGGAGACTACGGCACCTTGAGGTATCAGAATACTAAAACCACTTCTGGAGCTACAGGTGGAAGTGGCTTTGCACATAAATGCCAGTGGCAACAGTATGAGGGGAGAAGGTCTGGCCCACATGAGAGAGAAGATTTTAAGGGATATATAGTGCCACAAGTGATGGTGGTCTTAGATTTACTTTTGGGCAAGTATTTTAAGGAAATGAAGAACTTGGCTATAAGGATAGATTTGACCAGTAATAGCGTGCAATAGGAGGTAAATAATCATTGTACATAAGGTGGCACTTTTAGAAGCTTGTATGTGACTTTTAGGGGTCTACTTTGTGACTGTGGCAATAGATCAGTGCTCCATCTGTCATTATGTAGTCTATTGTGAATGGATATTCTATAACAACTTGGCTGAAAAAGATGAGGCTAGAGACATTTTTGATGCAGAGGGATTTACAAAATTTTGCATGTGGTAAGGAGTTTAATTTGGATTCCATGTCTGTAACGATTTTGAGGTTAACTGCCTTGATTATAGATGTGAGAGTAGAAGTGTTTGGTTTTTGGGAGGGGGAGTTCAGAGGAGTGAAGCTGATAGTGGGATCAAGGATGATATATAGAGTTTTGTTGTTAGTTTATATGGAAGCTGATGTTTCAGAATTTGTAAATGACCAAGTCCACCTAATGTTTGAGTTGGTGAGAGCAACGTTTCAGATGTACTACTTTATTTCTGATGCAAGGGTTTTAGGATGTAAGACTATTGTTTCTGGGCAAAAAGTAATTATTTCTCAGGGGTGAGATTTCTTTTGGGAGGGAATGATGGTAGCTCAGTGCACAGATTTTGTATAGCCAAGTTTTGTCTGCTGCCAATTCAGATGTGATGTGATTTTAGGGGCATTGTCTTATCTGTGATGTATAGAAGATTTCTTTGGTACTATGAGATGGAGGAAAGGGTTACATGATGGAAGTGTGGATAGCTGATGTACATTTTTATCCATTGGTGGTGCAGGCTTATCAAGATGGTTTGAAGACTTGGGTGAGAGGCAACAGCTTTCTGCTGAAATTTTTGAGGGTGGTTCAGCTTCAGCAGCTGATTCTGTAGGTCTCCTCATTACTATCACCTATGTTGGTCAGTATGGTGTCTGATGATTCTATAGGCAGTGTTGTATCTGAGATTCCTGAGTAGAGGAAGAATGGAAAGTTGTTGCAAGATTTGAGGATTTTATTGATGAGATAGGAATAAAGATGTATGTCAGATTGAAGAGGTGGAGGGGTGGAGGGAGAAAGCTACATGTATTTAAGAGGAGATAGTGATTTATGTATTATAATGATTGTTTAGAACTCTCTCATGGATTGGTGCTTGACACCACAGAGCTGCAATTTTAGTGTCAAAGGCTCTGAACTGAGCAGTGGGCCTCTATTTGTGGTGAGGTGCTTGGATAGAATAAATGTGAACATTGAGCAGCAGGCCTTTTGATAAAGATATCTGTGATGTACAAAAGTACAGTGAGTTCCTCATTGTTGTTGTGATGATGCTGGCATAAAACTATAATGATCTTGATAGTAGGGAATTTGGTAATGAATGACTATAAGAAAGCTGTGATAGTGCTGAAGATATATGGACAGTAAGGTATGGTAACAGTTGTGTGGTACTGAGTGTAATTAACAACAATGAGGACTGTGGCAATTTTGCTATTTTTCATGGAAAATGCCCAGATTGTATCCCTAATGAGCAACCAATATAAACAGTAGAGGAATTTGACTCCTCAGAGATCCAGTATGCGTAAATTGTTTTTCCTTTGTTCATAAATTGATTGAGATGGGTTAGCAGTAGCCACACCATGCAACAAAATTAAATGACCACTTTTTTGAAACCTCATAACTGTCTCCCATAATGATGTCACATGGGCACCAAATTTCACCTCAATTTTGCCCATTACTGCTGTGGATGTGCCACATAGTCCAGACTATATGTCATGATTGGCAGGAGATAGGTTTTGTACACGGTCCGTTAAACTCTTAAAGGGGCTACTTTGTTTAAGATTAGGTTTTGTACTTTGTGGCAGAAGCTGGATGCTTTTGCTACTCTGTTTAAAACTTCTAGTTTGTCACTTCCATCACCTGACATAACACTACTGAGATAACTGAAACTTTTCACACATTCAGCCTTCTCTCCTTCCAGTATGATCTTACAAGGTGTAGGTGTTCAACTCATGGTCATTGCCACTAACTTGCTATTACTCACAGTCAAATTTAATTTTTTAAATTTTGTATTCCAGTAATCCAGCCTCCTCTGAACCTTCCATCTCTCCTCAAATGGCAATGTCATCACAAAAAGCAAAAGCATTGAGGTCTTCATTTTTTATCTCCTTGATATCTTTCATGACTTTGTCCATTCATTACTAGTATGTTCTCTAAATGTATAATAAGTTCAGCAGTTACCTTTGCAGAAGTAGTTTTCACATTAAAACTAACAGTGCTCTTTAATGAGCTCCAGTCTCTGTCAATATAACTTCAATTTCTCTTCCACTATTGTATACAACGAAGTTTCTTCATGAACCCCAGATGCTATTATGGCACAAAATACAATATCTCTAAAAACCTGTTGTAGATTTGTGACTTCTCTTGAATGTTCTAATTGAGTGAATATTGGTATTTTGCCCTGTTTGGAAGTCTGTAAGATCCAATGTGACAACAGCATAATGTAACATTATATACTCAGAGAGATGCTGGTAACTCATAACATTTCCAAAGATATACAGGAAGGTAATGAACAGTCTGACAAGCTTCTATGGATGTTGCAAAGTAGATTGTGCTGAGAAATAACTGTTACGAAAAAAATTCAATACTTTGTGCTGTTTGATTGATTGATTGATTGATTTTTATTGCCCAAAAACAAAACGTTTACGGGGATGTAAAGCTTGTATAAGCAACGTCAAAAATGTACAAACAACAATGACAATAAATACACAAATAATTAATCTATGTCAGAAATTATGCTCACAGAAATCTTCCATTGTATAAAAACAATTCTGAATTAATAAAGTTCTTACAAATATCTTAAATTTTTTCAGCTCCAGACTCTTAACTGACTCTGGTAGTTTATTGAATAGCTTTAAAGATGTGTGCTTGAAGCTGTTTAGAGTTTTGGTATATGAGCAGTAGTCTTTTCTTACATCATTACAGTGTCATGTGTTATAACTATGTACATCAGAATTCAGATGAAAACTAGACAAGTTCTTTTTAATGTACAAGAGACATTGAAATATATATATACATGGCAAGGTCATAATACTAAGTTTAATAAATAATTCTCTATAGTGAGGCCTAGGTGGTACTTTACATATCAGTCTGACAGCTTTTTTCTGGGCTGTAAATAAGCATTTTGAGTAGCAATTATTTCCCCCACAAGATTGTCCCATACGTCAAATGAAAGTGAATATAACTAAAATAGACAGAAAGCAAAATTTTCTCATCTACTGTTGCTTGTAATTTTCTGATCATAAATATTCCTTTAGAAATTTAATTAGCATTTGAGTTAGCAGATGAGATCATTGTGCTTGCAGATTCAAGCAGTCTGCCAGAGATGGCGTTATAGAACGAGTTCTTCATTTGGTTTCCTAAAACTGAACAAGAATGTGATACAACACCTGGACATGGAATGGTATCAAGGATCAAACCTGAGCCAACAGCCTAGCAGTCTCATGTACTATCATCTATGTTATGTGAGCAAGTGATACTAACAGTATCCGGCAGGCTGCTTGAATTTGCATGTGCAATGACCTGACTGGCTAACTTCAGTTTTAGTTAAATCAGGAATGGGGCAACATATCTAACTTTTTCCCTTAACAATTATTTCTCAGCACAACATACTGTGCAACAGACATTAAAGGCTTTCCAGACTGTTTCTGATCATGCTATGTAATAGAAAGCAAAAAATAGAGATAATGCAATTGTGTGACAAATAAGAACTCACTCTGTAAATGTGGTTCTTATAGCAAGATGTTCATATTCTTTTGTCCAATCTCTGAACAACATAGAGTGATAATAGCAGTGACTTGTTTACATGCCTTTCTCCAGTGGCTGATCCAATGTGTTTGACTATTTAATTACCATGTAAGTCATGTTGTCAATAAGCATTCAATATTGTTAGATTTGAAACCAAGCTACCTTTGTACTGAGATACAGTAAATATGACAAAGTTACAAGTTTTTAGTCAGGCAAGATGTAGCCTCTTCAATAGATGTGTGACACATTTTGAACCTCCCTGCACAGGAAAAGCATTTACTGTGCACCATAGTGTTCAGCCAGAAGGTAGGCAGTAGGTTTTCATCTCTAGCATTGTTACTGAGCAGACATAGAGCCAAAAATAAACAACTTTCAATTACATGACGTTGACAATACTGCTAAACTAGTACACTATGTCAAAAGTATGTCATACCGGACAATGACAACTAGCAAAGAGCTTTTATGTATATGTAGTGTTTGTTCTTTCAGACATGTCCTAAATGACAGACACCAATTTGATCCTGCAGCCACTATGAATCAAGACACAAAGGAATTAAGGACATTAGTTGCCATTGGATATCGATTTATATCAATGCAGCAAGTTGAAAATTTGTGCCAAACCAGGGTTCAAACCTGGGTCTCCTGCTTACTACACAATTGCACAGACCATTACACCATCCAGGCACAGTGGTCACCACACTCACTTGGACTACCCTAGCACACCTCCTGCCAGACCCAAATTCTCAACTTATGCCACACACTACTGAATGTAGTGCCCCTGTTCATTAGCCTATTACTCACAGCATTTCACCAATTCCAGTAGGAGTTCAAGCTTGGTGCACACCTGCACTCAAGGGATCATTGGCCATCATTGCATTAATCATATATATGAGGTGTCTGTTCTTTCAGATGTGTTCATAGCACTTGTCTTTAGTTGCTGTTATGTAAATAGCAATCTTATGTTTTATCCAAGTTACTATCTTTCCACTATTTGGTCGGCATAAGATTCCTAAATTGTCCCGTTTACTGACACACACACACACACACACACACACACACACACACACACACACACACAAACTTAGGGCATGTCAGAAATACTTTTGCAAACTTTGAGGGTAGATTCTTTGCACAAAAATGAGGAAAGCATCCATATAATAATATAAACATATGTGCAAAACTTCCTCATTTTTGAGTTATTGATAAAAGGATGTTTGACAAAGTTCTCAAGTTGAAAACTCATAACAAATATTCAAAATGATCTCCACATGCTTGTGAGCATGCATGGACTGTCACACCATTCCAAATTCCCCCACATGTTGTTGAATGGTTTTTCAGGCTTTTAAGACAGTTTGATGAAGCATCTTTGCATTAAAAAGTATACTGCATAAACCAGTTAATTTTGGTTTCACCATAGATGATAATGCAAAGATTTGCTGGTTTTGGGAACATACAGATTATACAACCATCATGGTATGTACTATTGAGTGTATTGTGGAGGATGTGATTTAAATGTTCAAGAACCACAACATGTATAAACCACATACTTCTTATTTGCAGGGGCATGCTAAAACAAGTCTGGAGCAATGTTCTCAAAAAAATCCTTGTAGGCACCACCTGTAATATATTCTGGGAAAACTTATGGACCTATCAGAAAATTATATGCAATTCCAGCCTACACATAAATCTTCAGCTGCTGCAATTTCTTAGCTTGAATTTTTCAATTTCATGAGCAATCTAGAAGAGTTGTACAATATCAGGGTTAAAAACAGAATTCTGCTGCACAAAGTAGCAGAACATTGCACACCTGGCTTTAATGGCTCTCAGAGATATGTGTGTTTACCATGTATAATAATTATCAGTTCAGTGTGAACTCCAAATTAAACATAGTCCCATTTCACATCAGTTATTTTACACAATTTAATTAGTAATGGTGATCCTACTTTAAACGATATTTTCAAAAATATTCTCAGATTCTACAAGTGTAGTCAGCCATTCAGGTAATGGAGATGTGAGACCTACTTCAGAAAATCACAGTATTTTCAGCCATGATCCTTGATCTCATTTGTAGTGGGATGAAAAATTTTGACCTCCCAGTGAGATACCTGAATGTACTGAATGCCACATCTTCACTGAGACATGTTGAACAATTGAACAGAATGTTTAGAAGCAAGTGATCTTTGCTTCTGTTTTGGCATTAATGTAACATGAATTACCAATTAAATTGGCACCTAGTTTTGATGTGTAACTGACCAGAAAGACAGGTTTTCTGATCTCCATTGGTTTCTTCCAAAGCATACAATTATTTGAAGAGACAAAATTATCCTTTGTTCTGCCATTCAAAGCTTCAAACATAGATGAGGTAGCTTAATTAGAGCTGAAGTAACACTGTTGGAAACCTTTAAAGAGTTAGCCTTTTTGTCAATAAAATGAAAACTGATAGTTGAATAAATTACATCTGCTAATATGACACTGCAGCTGATGGTGGCCCACAGCTTATTTGCAACATGCAAGCAACCAGTATACAATAACTAGTGAGCTCTTGGAAAGAATAATAAAATATCTGGAAGGAGGTCAGCAACATGTTGTAAATATTGCTTGTGACATGAGATCCAAAAATTTTAAAGTATGTAAGCAGCTTTGGTTATCCACAAATGAAATGTATTCCACAAACCATACAGATCCTGACAGGACAATATATATATTCTGTAATGTGCTCATTTTTGAAACTGTAAAGAAATCACTGATTACATGAAGGACTCTTTTTTTCCAGACATCATGAGTGTAACAAAGACATTAATACAAGGGTGGTTTTTCACTTGTATTTCATATTTCAGATGTGTGCCTGAGTATTACTAGACATGCTTGACAGAGTGTGACATTAATCAAACAATGGAATCTCCAGGTAGGAATATCAATGATGTAGGAAAAGGTAGTTTGCTACTTACCATAAAGAAGACACATTAAGTTGTAGACAGGCACAATTAAAGATACTTACATTAAGCTTTTGACCACAGCCATCATCAACAAAAGAAAAAGTCACACCATTCACACATGTAAGCATTGACAAAAAATTTTTGGCATACAGTCACTTTACTATAGCATACCATTTCTTCCATCCTAATAACTGTTTGTATTGTGACACAGCAATATTAATACCATATTGCAGAACAACCACTCTGTACCCATTAATACTGGTATTTTCATGCATTTTGATAAGGAAAGTGACAAGTGCAGTGTGAAAAACGAACTGGAAAGTAAGGTAGGAGCAAGATCATGCTACTATTTACACAGTCTAATTTCAGTTCTTTAACCTCTTTGGTTTCCATTCACAAAAATAATTCAGAGTTGGTTTGCAACTAATTTGCTGCAAAATTTTATCCTACTGAAACTGTTGTAATGACACCTCATTAACATTACAGCATTGTAACAAGGTGTAATTGGAGGTGGTGGAGATGATCACATTTTCATTCAATAAATTCCACTCATTCCTAACAATTTTTCCTTCTACTTTCCACATGGACAGTTTGTTGTCAAGGACTATCTTGAGACCATCAGCTGCTTCTAATCAAACTAGCTCTATATGGTTCTTTCCCCTGCCAGTGTGAAAATACTGCAGTTGTCTTTATCCAAAGCATTGAAATACCAAACATTGTTTGAATTTTATAATAAATTCAAAACTGCCTGATGAAGATGCAGTCCGTATTTTGCTTGAAGCAAAATATGTTTGTCTGCATGGCAGTTGTACAAATACAAATTTTTGAATGTGTGAAACTGTAGGTACTGCTAGTAGTCAAATATGTCTGGAAGAAAATGAAGAATTCTGAATTTTAAACAGGAATTCAAGGTTGTGTGAAAATTTTGTTTTGTTTTGTCATTTTCATGTCAGGGTTTATCTGAAATTCTTTTTGCTGTTGAAATGAGTAGTTTGCTGATCTATGGTACAGAAAGCTTCTCAAATATAATACTATCTAATACATTAAATTAAATGTAAAATTAGATAAAGTTGATTTAGCTTGTTCACCCAGTTGATGTGTCAGTCCAAAATCACTGATAAAGTGTTTGGAGCAATATTATATTTCCTTCCCATCCTACTAAAACTTAGTCTATACTGTCAAATTTTCATACTTCAAAAATACACATAGCCTGCAATCTTGCATACATGTTGTGCTCATGAAATAAGTCCATTCTAATCTTATATCTGCCTATTTACATGTTACTGGTTTATATATAGAATTGTTTAATGACACACTACTTCAGATTAAACACTGAATTTACAGCAGGACAGAATGTGTCTGTCATATTATGTTATTTTCCTAGTGATATTAATACATAATGATGATGAAAGTTCCTTTAACATCCTCAAATCACAAATTAGAACTTAATGCTTTATATAGCTGTGAAATTAGTTTGCCCTAGCACCTTAATGTCAATGCTACTAAAGTATATAATAGACGCAATACTTACATTGTATTATGGTAGTATTACTGATCTAATATGGAGAAATATGGCATATGTTTTTTTGCTATGACTAGCATCCTTCAGCCTGTAGGAAATTTATGAAATAGCAAAAAACTTATTTATGCATCTGTGATTGCAAAGAGTGCAACTAAACAACAGCAACCTAAAGTAGCTC
Source organism: Schistocerca cancellata (assembly GCF_023864275.1). Lineage (NCBI taxonomy): Eukaryota > Metazoa > Arthropoda > Insecta > Orthoptera > Acrididae > Schistocerca > Schistocerca cancellata. The sequence goes on along the minus strand of NC_064629.1, from coordinate 777,716,777 downwards.
TTAAACTATTTTTACATTTTCACTGGACTCATTATTGAATTACTTTCAAATACTGACTGTAAAACAGATAGAGACAAATCTGGATAGAAAAGGATGTAAACTTATATCAATCCCAAAAACTAACATGTGCCTGTTAGAAAATGCAACACATTAATGCAGAAGAAATAAAAGAGAAGCAGAAGGATGAAGAGTAGTTGGAGGGGAAATATATATTCAGAGCTGTAAGTACCAGATTTAAAGTTACATAACTTAATTAAAATTATTATGATTGTTGCAGAAAACTAATGGCTTTTATATGGGACAGCTCACGTCTAGAATTTGAAGCAGCCCAAGACTGCGAACTTGTGACTGCTGGAGAGCTCTTTGGTCGATCTGGATATGGAATTGGACTTAAGAAAGGCTCACCCTGGGCTGACTCAGTCACTCTTGCCATTTTAGACTTTCATGAAAGTAAGTAAACATTGTTTAGAAAAGAAGCATACAGTTTGACAATGGGCAACTTTTAATTATTTGTGAAACCTATTTCAGTGACCAGTGAAACCTATTTGTTTTAAGTAAATGTGAGAAACCTACTTACCACATTCCAGACTATGGAATTAACAATTGGCAAGCTGTTCCATTCCACATAACTTTGAAAGATGCTAAGTATCCATCAGCAGTAATAAAAACCATCAAAAGGCTCAGGATGCATCCATTCATTCATTTATTCATTGTGTTCCATTGACTCCACCAAGAAAAATAACCTTCATGGATGTGGACTGAGTTAAGATATGCATTAACAAAAGACAAGGAAATTATAGAAACTTAATACACACACTGTATAAAAATGAACTCCCATTATAGGCCTTCTGATTAATGATATTAATGCTTACACCATCCAAATTTAAACATGTAAATGGGAAAGAACACTTGTTTCTGCCACTGTCTGGCTACTGTGTAAAGTAAATATGGTTTTCAGAAAGGGATTAACACATGTTTTTGCATGCTAAGCCCACTTTGCAACAAAAGTGGTGTACTGTCAGAAGAGAGTACATGTTCCAGGTTCCCTGTAGTCCCAGCTCTGCTGTGGTATGGATAACTGGTGCATCACAGTGTACAAATGAAATGCATGGAAACCGTAAATGTACTGTAGAATTGAGATACATGGGACAGTATGATTCTTTTGTGAAAAAATCTAAATTGCATACTGATTAACCATGAAATTCTGGTGGATGTCAACAGTTTGACCAGGGCCACACAGATGTGGATGAAGCTGATCAGGAAGGAAAGCCATAAACATCAACCATAAAGGACAATGTCCAGGCAACTGAAAAAGAACATGTGGGGGGGAGTGATTTTCTAATGATGAAGATATAACATGGAGGCTTGTAATGGCTCTATGACCCATGGAGTGGATTTCTATCATTGAGAAGCTGAACAACTGGTAGAATGCTCCATCCATTGTTTACAGAGACTTGATGACTATGTTGAAAAATAGTCAAGTATCTGTGTCACTTTGAAGTGTAGCACAGCATTCAAACAAAAGCTACTTCACCTGCCATAATAATGTGTAATGAACTTTTTAGCATCCTCTCATGCTAATGTGGCACAGTTGGAACACTTATCTTACTTTAATTCACCCTGTAGATGTCAAAGCTTTACATATTATTGTATTCACCTACTTTAAGTGATAGCTTGACTTAGCTGTCTGCAGTTGTGCTTCAATTGTGGGAACACAGACGTCACAATGAAAGTTGGGCAACACAACATTAACTTTCACTATATTTTAACATAATTTCCATCACACATATAAGGATGTGCCAGGAGCAATAGTAAATATTCAGGGATATGACAAAAATGCTCATCTGAAGCAAAAAACTTCAAGTGGACATACACCCTATTCCAAATGGTCTCCAAGATAGAACATGTTTAATGTACATTTCCGTTTGGGCTAATGGCACACATGCATGTCTTGCTCACCCAACCTCTTTTACATTTCATTCAAGCCCAACATACCTCATTGCTTTCAACCTCTTTGAAGTTGACAACGGGATACTTGAACATTTGATGTGAACTCTTCAACAGCAGTAATGTGATATGTGCAATAATTCTTAGAGGTAAATGTGTTAAAAATATATATTTTTGATGCTTTGTAAACTGTATGTTGTAATGTGTACTACCTGTTATGCATGTGTACATGTATGAACCAGACAATGTGTTGATTACTGCTTACCACATAGCGGAGATACTGAGTTGCAGATAGGCACAACAAAAAGAACGCCAAACAAGTGGCTTTTGGCCAAAAAGGCGTTTATTGGAATTAGACAACATATACATACACATACATACTCATGCAAACACAACTCACACACATATGACCACAGTCTCTAACTGCCTAGGCAGTGCAGTCTAGTCTCAGGAGTTGTATTTGTGTGTGTGTGTGTGTGTGTGTGTGTGTGTGTGTGTGTGTGTGTATGTATTTGTGTGTGTTTCATAATGTTGCATTAGATGCAGTTACCAAAATGTACAACACACAACAGAGTAATGCTACAATCCTCAGACAGATGCAAAAGTACTGTAATGTGGCTACAGTCAGTGAAGGAACAGCTCAGCATAGCATTATTCTGCTGCTCTTCCACTGCACTCAGTATACTCATTCACAAGGTGCATATTGGCCAACTCTTCATCATTAAGCCTATCCATAGCACTGCTGTGTGTCACTGCTAATGCACAACTAACATTGCCAAAAAAACAAAACCCTAGACAGAACCTACACGGCAGGATGCAGACTTGAGGCTACCAAGTTAAAGAAGGCGTCACTGCTTCCAACGTTACTACTGTCAATGGAAACAAGACACACAGTGCATATCATTGATATCTGGGCTGTTGTGCACTATTTTCTGTGCAACATAGATCCAAAGCTAATTTGGGGCAAGAAACTAAATGAAATGCGATAACTCCATAATGAACTGCTGGAGACTATGTGTCCCTTATACCTATCAATAACTATAGGTAAGCACTGTTACAATGTGTTTTCTTGGTATGATCTTAGGACTTCTTGCTAATGTCACAGTCTAATGCTATAATGAGAACTCCTGTGAGAATCTATACGTTTTCTCTTTCTTAGATCTGATATCCAATTCAGCTGTGTACATAATTTTAACAAACAACAAATGTTTGTCTTCCATGTCCATATACACAGGATGTATAAAAACATGTTAGAAGCTTTATCAATTTTTTCTTGATGTCATAACATTAAAAAGTTCATGTGAACATGGCTGTGAAAATCCTCTGTTAAGGAGGTGTGAAATGATTTATCATTCACCCATAAAAATGATGCATTTACCAAACAAGTTTACAGGTATGAAAGGATTTATTACTCATAGTAAAAAAATGGTACATTTAATGAACATATTTAGATTTAGAAGAATTGCTCAAAGTGACCATCTCTTGCTTCCATGAATCCCTTGAGCCTGCATTCCATACTTTGCTGTAAATTGTGGAAAATTCCTGCTGTGTTCTATATTTGGTCAAATCCATTTTGTATTGACTCCCGCAGAAACACAAAGGATTTTAAACGCCCCCAAAGGTATAAAAATCCACTGGATTCAAATCAAGTGATCAGGCAGACCATGCAAGTGATCCGTTCAACCAATCCACCTGTTTGGAAACTAGTTATTGACATTTTGGTGAATAATCCATGTAATGTTATGTGGAGCACCATAATGTATAAACCACTTTCGTTAGATGATGACCAGAGGCACATCATCAAGTAAAAAAGCAACTCATGTTTGTGATACTGCAGATACATTTGCCCAATAATATTTTATGCCACACCACACGTTGAGGGTGAACTGCTGCTAATGTCTGATTTGCTGCACTTCTTGAAGGCTTCCATGAGCCTAAATATGAGTGTTATGGTAACTGAAGATACCATCACATGAAAAGTCATCCTTATTGGTGAATAGTGAAAGTCTGCCTCATTTAATCCATGCACCCATTGAAGGTGGTAAGGATACAGAAGATTTTCATGCAGAATGTTCCAGATTGTCATGTGATTAATGCTTTCCTTTGTCACAACTTTCCTTGTACTAGTTGATGCATTTTCAGCCACAGTATGAAGAACCCATTATTTAAAGTTGGATTTTCAAACATTGTGTGGTCTCCCACCATCCACAGCTCTCTTCTCAAATGAGACTGTCTCTAGCAAGCATTCAAATGTTCTTGCACAAACTAACTGTCTCCCAGGATAATGTTCAGCATAATGTTGATGTGCCATTTTGCGATCTGTCATTTCAGTCACCAAATGTGTCATTGTGATTTGTTGTGATGGAAGTTACTCTAAAACAGAACAAACAACATTCAGACAAAAAGAAGCAAATACCATGAATAACTGTCAACAAGAAAGTGATTAAATGTAACAATTAAATGGCCAAAAGCTTTAAGTGTGAAAATATTTTTGTTGTGCCTATCTGCAACTCAGCATCTCCACTATATGGTGAGAAGCAAATTTCATTCTCATAAATTGTTACATTCCATTCTGGATTTTCCATTGTCTGAGAAAGTCATTAAAAATGCACAGTTGAAGTTAATTATACAACCACGAGTCACTACAGGGAATTCATTTCATACCTTTCTTACAAAGGATTTTTGGAACCATGTCCATATGAACTTTTTGTAATGTTTTGATGTCAAGAATAGAGTCTTAAGATTTCTAACATGTTTTTATATGACTTGTATTTTCAAAACATTTCACCATGTAACTATAAAATACTGAAGGATATTATTGCATTAACGCTAACAAATAGTAGGGATAATAAACATTTACTGAACACAAAATTAGCATTCTATAGCAACATATTAAACTGTCCATTAGTCTACAAAGGAAAACAGTAATAGTTCCTGATTGAAATTAATTCAAGTCCACACATAACTTTTTTGTGTCTGTATACTGCAGTTTTATTAAGCACTGTCTCAGAGAATTCTTATTTATTTATTTATTTAACCTGATCAGATTAGGACCTTCACATCCTCTTTCACATGGGAGTGGGGTTTCACACATGTAGTATCTTTTTTACATCATAATTGGAAATAACAATAGTTGTAATATGGCAAACAGTAATAAAATGATTTGTGTGTCTGTAGAGGCAATGTAAATAGTACTTATTAAGAGCCAATAAAATTAATAATGGCAGTACTTCTACTGCTGTTCCAATAATAATAATAACAATAATAATAATTATTATTACTATTATAGTGGCAGATATAAAAAGAATTTATAGGTGTACAAAATATATATTTTCTGATGTGGCAAGTTCTGGAGAAGGGAAATTTAAGGAGACTGCACCAGCTAAGAATACTGGGAAATGAGGAAGACCTTGAAACTTCCTGGCAGATTAAAACTGTGTGCCAGACTGAGAATCGAACTCAGGACCTTTGCCTTTCGTGGCCAAGCTACCCAAGCATGACTCATGCCCCATCCTCACAGCTTTACTTCCGCCAGTGCCTAATCTCCTACCTTCCAAACTTCACAGAAGTTCTGGAGAAAGACTTGTTGGAAGAAAGACTATAAAGGGTTAATGATGCATACACGGAAAATAGTAGTGATTATTGTTGCTTCAGTAGATATGTCATTACCTTTCTTTTGGAACTGGATATATCATTCAGTTCTCTGATGCAATGAGGCAGGTTATTCTAGTGTCAGGCACCTGCTACTGAAAATGAATTTGAGAAAGTTTCTGAACAATGATATGGGACAGAAAGGATTTTGCTCTGATAGCAGTGAGTGTTTCTGCCATGTTGTTCAGGCAAGAGCATTAAGGTTAAGGAGAGGTATGTGGGGCAGTGTACATTGATAAAACGGTAGAGGAGATAGAGTGTACAGAAACCACTGTGCTTGTCTGCATGCAGCAATGATAGATGTGCATATGATGGTGATATATGGTCAACGAGTTGAAAGTCACAGATAAATCAGACACTGGCATTTGTAACCTGTTCCATGTCCCATGAGCTTTCCTGGGAAAATCCTTACAGGATAACATTGCTGTAATCAATAATCTGAAGTGTAAGTATTTGTACAAGTTTCTTTTTCAGGTCAAAGATGCTGATGCCTTTTTTCCACATTGCAGCTATGTGGTTAGACCAATTTAGATTTTCATCTATTATTATTCCCAAACTCTTTTCTGAGGGAGAGAGGTTGATATTTGCCCCATTTAGGATTAAAGATGGTAAGGAGTCCCAATACTTTGAACTAATGAGCCTAGAATGACAAACCAGTATCACTTGGATTTTGGAAGGGTTGAGCTTTAACCCTATGCTCTGTGCCCATTTTGACAGTGCCCACAGGTCAGTACTGAAATTCTTGATAACTCTCTTCAGGTTTATTGGTTTTGCTCTTAGATACACCTGGACACCATCAGCATATGTGTGATCTTTGCAATAGGACAAAGGTGGTGGAAACAACACGATCATTAAATAGAAGCACTGTACATAAATCTTACACCAGCCAGATAACAGACCCATCACTCTTAAGTCACAAAGCAATCAGAGAGTCTGGCAATCCCTGTCTAAATCTGTTCAAGGTAAACAGCAACTGCAGTCATAGTTCACTTTATAGAGGCAGAGGCAGATAGCAGCAGCTAATGAAAGAAGACAGAGTGAACCAGCTGCTGGGTGACATTATATTGGCCAGCTACAGAATACCATGTGACTGGTCTGTGATATATGTGGCTTCCACGTCAGGAGAGCCCTTGGTGGATGTTGCTGATGTCATGCATACTAAAATACCCCTATCTTCCATTTTCATGTCTATCAGGAGTTCCTGAAACCTTCCTTCAATGAAATGGGTGATATCATGATGTAACATTCCTGAGAGGCATCTAGGTATGCCAGTGATCATGGTGCCTGATCTAGAATATCCTCCATGGGCCCAGAGTCCTCCATGATCAGAGGCATACCTGCAGGATGTGGCGGATCAATTTGCTAATCAATATCCATGGACGTGCCCCTCAGTTTGTAGTAAATGGGAACCAGGCAGACAACCTCTGTAACCAAAGGAGAGAAGAGTGCCATGAAGTGGTTGTGACAGAAATGATGGTGGACTCAGTGACAAGGAAGATTGCTCACCAGGGTTCCACAACCAGAGCTAATTGTGATGTTGGTAAAGTATCCCAAGTACCGTAGCCAGCAACACAACCTGGAAACTGTGCTATTCTGCCACAAGCCCGAGATCCACTCCAGATTCTGCCCAAATATGCATGCTCACACTGGGGCACCCACACAGAATGGTGTGTTTTGCATATATTTCATGTTCCAGTTCTGTGAGGGCACACATATAAGAGCTCCATCAGGATTCAACCCTTGATGTGTATGTAATTATAAGAGGCTATAAAGGCATGTGGTGCAGAAGTTGATTTGGAAGGTCTTAAAAATTTCAAATTTGAATTTTTGAATGTATGAACGAAATGTTCTGTCAGCCAATTTGAGGCTGGATGGAATAGCAGCTTGGCAAGATGTTAATTCCATTGTGAGTGTAAAACTTTTCAAAGTCTGTAACTGTGAATTGTGGACCATTGTTGGTTGTGAAATCCAATGCAAGGCTCACACCATGACCACTGTTGTTGCCTGCTGGATGTAGCTGACATATTGGAAGTGAGAGAAGGAGCCCATGATGATTAACCCCATGGACCTCAACAAAGACCACCACAAAGTTAGCATGAACTCAGACCCACAGCTGTGTCCATGCTGGTGACATAGAAAAATACTGGGGTTGGGAAGGCTGGTGTGTCTGGAAAACTGCACACTGTCAAACCACCCCTGCAACATCATTATCCAGACAATGCCAGTAGATGTAGTTGTGTGCCAGTTATTTCACACTGGAAATCCACCAGTGCAGTTACTGTAGGAACTGGAGCACATGACATAGCATGGAGGATGGCACCATCACCTGGTACTGTTTGCTGTCTTTTGTAAGGAACACAACACCGTGCTGAATCTGAAGTTGGTGCCACCAATGAAAAACTAATAAAACCTATGTGATTCCCCACCAGGGAGCTTCATAGGCCAACCCAACCAGATATACTGCAGGCCCACTGAAGAAGCAGGTCACAAATAGACATGTCAGCAACATCCCAGGAATTAATAGGGAACTTGTTGAGTGAATGCTCCAGTTGGCTGTATAACTGAAAGCAAATTGTCTCCTGACAGTCAAATACAGGCTACAGACCTGCTGGAAGGCAGGAGAATGCATATGTGTTAGCAAGTTGTGCACAAGTTTATGTTATTGTTGTAGTCTTCAGTCCAAAGACTGGTTTGATGCAGTCCTCCATGTTACTCTATCCCATGCAAGTCTCTTCACCTCTGAATAACTACTACAACTTACATCCTTCTGAATCTCCTTATTGTATTCATCTCTTGGTCTCCCTTTACAATTTTTAACCCCCACACTACCCTTGGCATCTCAAAATGTGTCCTATCTACCAATCTCTTCTTCTTGTCGGGTTGTACCAAACTTTAGTTACATGATCTACCCATTTAATCTTCAGCAGTCTTCACTAGCACCACATGTCAAAAGTTTCTATTCTCTTCCTCTCTAAACTGTTTATCTTCCATGTTTCACTTCCATCCATGGAAACACTCCATACAAATATATCATGTTATTTTGCTGCTCAAAAAACAAACCTCATCTACTCCTTTAAGTGACTTGTTCCCTAATTTAATTCCCTCAGCATCACCTGATTTAATTTGACTACATTCCATTTTGCGTTTGTTGATGTACATCTTATATCCTCCTTTCAAGACACTGTACATTCCATTCAACTGCTGTTCCAACTCCTTTACTGTCTATGACAGAATTGCAATGTCATCGGCAAACCTCAAAGTTTTTATTTCTTCTCCCTTAACTTTAATGCTTTCTCCTTATTTTTCTGTGGTTTCTTTCACTACTTGCACAATGTACATATTGAATAACATCAGTGATAGGCTACAAACCTGTCTCATTCCCTTCTCAACTGCTGCTTCCCTTTCATGCCTCTTGTCTCTTATAATTGCTGCCTAGTTTCTGTACAAATTGTATATAGCCATTTGCTCACTCAATTTTATTCCTGTTGCCATTAGAATTTCAAATAGAGTATTCCCCTCAACACTGTCAAAAGCATTCTCTAGGTTTACAAATGCTAGAAATATAGGTCTGCCTTCCTTTAACCTGTCTTCATAGGGACAGTATTGCCTCATGTGCTCCTACATTTTGCTGGAATCTAAACTGATCTTCTTGTGCAAAGAATTCATGTTAGTATTTTGCAACCATGAAATATTAAACTGATAGTTCAGCAATATTCACACCTTTCAGCACTTGCTTTCTTTGGCATTGGAATTATTACAATCTTTTTGAAGTCTTAGGGTATTTCATCTGTCTTATACATCTTGCACACCAGGTGGAAGTGTTCTGTCAAGGATGGCTGTGCAAGGCTTTCAGTTGGGTTGACCTATGGAGCTCTCATAGAGCATTGTTTTGACTTACATCTTTCAGTGCTCTCTCAAATTCTTCTCACAGTATCATCCCTCCCATCTTATCTCCATCTATGTCCTCTTCCATTTCTATAACATTGCCTTCAAGTTAATTTCTCTTGTATGGACTCTCTACACATTCCTTCCACTTTCCAGCTTTCCCTTCTTTGCTTAGGACTGGTTTTCCATCCGAGTTCTTAATATTCATACAGCTGCTTCTCTTTTTTCCAAATGCCTCTTTAATTTTCCTGTAGCGAATATCTAGCTTCCCCCTAATGAAATATGCTTCTAAATCTGTACATTTGTTTTCTAGCCATTCCTTCTTAGCCATTTTAGACTCCCTGTTTGTCTCATTTTTTGGACATTTGTATTCCCCTTGTCATACTTCATTTGCTGCATTTTTATGTTTTCTCCTTTCATCAGTTAATTTGAATATCTCCTGTACGTCCCCGTTAGCAGAGTGGTCAGCACGGCAGAATGCCACGCCAAGGGGCCCGAGTTTGATTCCCGGCTGGGGCAGGAGATTTTTTCTGCTCAGGGACTGGGTGTTGTGTTGTCCTCACCATCATTTCATCCCCATCTCCAATGCACAAGTTGCCCAATGTGGTGTGGAATGCAATAAGTACTTGCCCTCGGTGGCTGAACTTCCCCGAATGGGAGACTCCCAGCCCACAATGCTGTACACTCATTTTCATTTTGAATATCTCCTGTGTTATCCAAGGATTTCTATTAGGCCCTGTCTTTTTACCTATTTGATCATATTCTGCCTTCACTATTTCATCTCTCAAAGCTACACGTTCATCTTTTACAGTATTCTTTTCCCTTGTTCTAGTCAATTGTTGTCTAATGCTCTGTCTGAAACTCTCAACAACACCTTCTTCTTTCAACTTATTCAGGTCTCATCTTCTTAATTTCCTGCCTTTTTGCAGTTTCTTTAGTTTTAATCTACAGTTTGTAACAAATACATTGTGGTCAGAGTCCATGTCTGTCCTTGGGTATGTCTTGCAATTTAAAATATGGTTCCAAAAGCCCTTTCTCACTATTATATAATCAGTCTGAAACCTTTCACTGTCTCCAGGTCTCTTCCATGTATACAACATTCTTTCATGATTCTTAGCAATTATTAAATTATGTTCTGTGCAGAATTCTGCCAGGCAGCTTCCTCTTTCATCCTCTTCCCTCAGTCCATATTCACCTACACTTTTTCCTTCTCTTCCTTTTCCTGTTTACAAATTCCAGTCCCCAATCACAATTTAATTTTCATCTCCCTTAATTATCAGAATAATTCCTTTTATCTCATCATATATTTCTTTAATCTCTTCATACATCTTCAGAGCTAGTTAGCATATAAACTTATACTACTGTGGTGGGTGTCGAGTTTGTGTCAGTCTTGGTTATGATAATGCATTCACTATGCTGTGCATAGTAGCTTACTCACATTACTGTTTTCTTATTCATTATTAAACCTGCTTCTGGTTTACCTCTGTTGGATTTTGTATTTATAGCCTTGTACACACTTGACCACACCTGCCACTGAACTTCACTGATTCCCACTATATGTAACTTCAACCCATCCATTTCTCATTTTAAATTTTCTAACCTATCTGCATGATGAAGGGATCTGACAGTCTGTGCTCCAGTCCATAGAATGCAATTATTAATTCTCCTGATGTTGACATTCTTCTGAGTAGTTTTCACTTGGAGATGTGAGGGACTATTTTACCTTCGAAATATTTTACCCAAGAGAATGCCATGATACACTAGAGTTGCATGTCAGGGGGAAAAATTACAAGTGCAGGATGTAGATTCCACACACAACACAGACTTCACCTGAATGGCTTGAAGAAAGAATATCTGGCAAACCTGATAACCAAGGAAATAAAAAACTACCAAAATAAATTCAAACCCAAAATGATAATTACATCACCATCACCAGACTCCATAACGAAAACAATTCAAAAAAAGGTAAAAGCATTAGAACCTCATCAGCACTAGCAAAGCCAGTAAAAAAAGATGAAGTTTAATAGAGAGAACAGTAGACAGTGATTTCAACGAAAAGAGAACTACAGTTCTTCACCATCCAAATAATATTTTAG